>NW_019215552.1:0-9737 GCF_002532875.2 Varroa jacobsoni | reverse complement strand
TAGCAATTTGACCATAGCAGAGTGATTACGGCAGGAAAAAGGGGCCAAAGAGGTTAAGTGGAAGCAACTTTTTCTCCACTTACATAGCAAAAGGAGCAGCATAGACACCCACAGAAACATCATACCATGTTTTGAAACAGATCAGAGCATATTTCCTGAGACATATTTCAGACGATTTTCCCCGAGAAAGAACAAACAGCGAAGTAAAGGACGTTAAGCTTGTCAGTCCCCGAGAAAATCCCTGTTCCTTGGACGATAAATTCCGACGAAAAGCGATAGGCATTTCTGTGACGAGGCCTTTTCTAAATCATTGAAAGCTACTCATTGATAAAAGACGACTACCTTCGCTTCCATGCGAGAGAAAAAAAAAACCAGAGAAATTAACAGGAACGCATCAGGCCAGATACAGCTACTTCAGAAAAGCGATGGCCATGAGGGCATACAATTCACTTAGCTTATGATTATTTCTGGCAGAATGAGGAGAAATAAAATTGAATAGCCCTTATCGGCAACAGACATTTCAAAGACCGAGTGGCATACGCTGTACATTTATGCTAGGCAACTTAAAAGGGATTTCTCAGTGCTGTATCGAGATGGGCCCACAGGTGTGCAGTTAAACCAAAGTGATAACGTTGATTAGGTATACTCATGAACATATAATGAAACAAAAATCTATTTTGGTCATCTTGAAGGATAGTCCTTTACAGAACAGCCAGTGCGTTCTCGTTTATGAATATTAAATTTTTAACTTCGACGGTCATTCGAGAATCGTATGCACTAAGTTTGCTAACGTAACTGATAGTTACGTCCAGACCAATCTCTAATACAACGAACTAGAACAATAACAATAATATACGTAGTTTTTATAGAAATCAACACACAGCCGTTGTAAATCTCATACACAAGCATAATTGCTTTTCTCATTATTGTTGTACTACTTTATATTAGCGTCAGCCGATAGGACTAAATGGATAGTCATAATGCTTTGTTGCCACTCAATGGAGACACACAGAGAGGCTATTACCGAAAGATGATGATCAATCAGCAGATATTTTCCCCTCAGAGCATTTCCTTTTGTTTATTTCTTGTAGTGGCAAAATTGGCATGGCATTAGATCTCACAAATCTGAAAAAGTGGCGGAGTGTCTTCAGATATTATTAACAGCAACACAAAATAACTGAAGTGTTTCTTCGGGCCAATTTTTAGCTGCACGTAATTTACATGCTCGCATATGTCTACTGATTTAGTATGCTAAGAAAAATATTGTTTGCAGTTTTTTTTTTTTTTTCTTTATACCGTCCTTCATAAATGGGGCTTGTTTTCGTAGAAAAAAGCTCAAGTACACAAAAAAGCATGACCTACATATATGTATATATCTCTGATATAAGCGAATCCGGTGAACTCTGAGGGTGAAGAACTTTTAAGTTACGCGCTGTTAGCAAACGAAATCCGACCGGTAAATACTCCAATTTTCTAAAAATTTGTGCGAAAAAAAAACGGTTGAGTTCACTCCAAAAGAAATTACTTCAGAAGGAAAAACATTTTTAGGTCTCAAAAAAATCAACGACGTTTAACGGTGAAGTTGCTGTTCGTCGAAGGACTTCTGCATTGAGCAAAGGAGTATCCAACGTTGGCTTTACCCCGCGTATTTCCGTGATCTAAGTCCGTGTCATTAGTGGGCCTTTTCCTAGGAAGGGCAACCAGTGGGTATATATATTCCACTGTCGATTTACTCCAAAACGTTAGAGATAGAAAAATGATGTGTGAGAAAATGAATAGAGAGTATACACGGCTGTCTATAGTACTAAGATAGCCGTAAACGAAAGTCTCTTACTAGAGAACCGCACTTCGATTTGTCGAACACCGTTACCATTTAATTGTAAAAAGTTTGGTACCATGGCACTTGTATCCTCGCTCTAAATTATCTATAATTATGCGATAAAATTTTGGCTAATGCCGCAGTCTGCTAGTAGCAGTTCAGCTCAAATATGTTTCTTCAGTAATCCTTGTTGTGTGGCATATATTTTTCGAATTAATCGTATGAATTAAAGTTATTTATATTGTTATCATGTGAGTAACCTACTTTTAACGCTGAAATGAAATTATGATTCTGCAAGCTAATTTTCAAAGCGTGTAAAATCAATCAGTTATACTGCCGTTCATTATTCGGGTGTCAGTCTTCATATGGCCAGACTTTTGATCACTGCTGTATACTGTTGTGTCGAAATATACATCCAAAAGCGATTAACCATGTAGTCGTCCCCTGTTTTCGGTACTTCTTCAATGCCCGTTTTCGGTACCATCGGATGATTGGGCGAACGGCACTCTGCACCGCGTCATCACCCACAGCAGCGCAAAAACTTCTATTTTCGTTGATACGTCTCTGTCCGGACCGCGTGATCCGCACGCTGAGATGCCGATAAGAATTGAGTGGTTCAGTACAGCGGCGTTTTTCATGGTGACAGCCAATTTATGTTGCACTTCGTCACCCTATCTGTAGCGACGGTGCAAAACCGGACTTCGCTTGCGGCCTACTCGGGCCGGCCATCGTACCCAGTAGTGTTCAATATACTAAACCATAGCTAGTAACGGTGGCTGCAGAAACTGCACAACTTTGGCATTTTGTGCTTGACCATGCCGACTTCTAGGAAGCTTCCAAGGGCGGAACGGCCCGTTGACGCTAGAGGGATTGGAGAGGGTCATACATTGCCACTGAAGACTTAATGTCATTTTGCTCAGCACGACGCTATACGTATCACAGTGCGAAAGCTGACAGAAAAGCAGAAAAAAAGCAAGTATGACTAAGCTGCAGCAGTAAGGATTATTGAGCTACGGAGTGGCTGTGCTTTCAGTACATGGAACCTATTGACTTCTGTCTGTTTTAGGCAGTCAGGAATGGCGTTCCAGTGTGTTCGTGGTAACAGGCCGCGTAGTGAAGACCATAACAGTCATACTCGTACCAATGACAACAAGGACAACGACGGTACGATCGCCGCTAGTAGCCGTCCAATAACATCTGAGACAGAACTATGAAACATTTGTCGTGGTTGTCTTCGTTTCGATATGCCTTGCCGTCGAGGCAAAGTGTGTAACTTTGTAAATTCTGATAAATAACAAAGGGTTCCGACTATAACGAGGCTAATTTTAAAGGCAGCGATGCATGAACGAGAGGGGAGTAACACTTTCTATGAGACGGTTTACGATAGCGTTCATTTGTTTCTAAAGCAGGGGACGGCTCTAGCAACAACAACAACTAGTATCGCTGGGTGGATGGATAGGCAGCATATTGGAATAATAGTAGAAACTGATAAATTATCATTATTAGCTTGTAGGATTATTAGCTTGTTGCTCAAGGACCCAAAGTTAATTTACTAGGTCTCATTTAAAGCTTGGTTGTTGTCTATGAATTATTTGAGAGGTTTTAACCTGTCGTGCAGAGTTTTGCGTGTGCACCCCTGCGACTTATACTTATTATCATTGGCCCACGAGAAGAACGAAAGCAAGCACGTACTCAATGCATACGAATGTGGCGTATTATGAAAATGTGTTACCTAACTTAACACGGCCTGACAAAATACATATCCTAACTAGCCTACGAATGCGCCATTGAATGAAGTTGTACTTTATTTTTTAGCGAACGTTTGAGATATAATATAACAACTAATCTATAAGCTAAACTACTACTCAAGTTTTTTATAGATGCGATAGGTTTTGCATGTTTTCTTTTCTTTTTTGAATAAATAACAAATCTCTGATTTATTATTGCCGGGCGAGATGAGTTCGTACAAAAGCCGTCCACCGATGAATGGAAACTGGGCGAAAACTTTCGACAGGGTATTGTCGATTGATGCGATGACAACAATAAGAACGCCTTGAATGTCAGGAACTGCAAAGGTAATGACGGGCGGAAAATGATTTGTTCATTGCTTTAACCAAGACTGGCCTAGACGGTTACCGGTCTGTGGTATTAGGCCACTGGGACTAGTACGGATTGTCGGTTACTTTAGAACTGCGTGTTGTTCACGCACATTGATATATATATTATGGATATGCGCGATTACATGTTGCCGGCAGGATAAATCAGTCAATATGGCTAACGATTTACTTACTAGCTATTAATACAAGTGTGTTTCTTTACTGAATTAGTTCCTGCCGTCTTTTTCCTCTAGTGTGTGTTGTTCGCAAAAGGCCTAGAACGAATAGGAAAACGTTGGCGGTCAATCACGTCGGTGCGTGACGTGATCGTTACAAATAGAGCCTGTACTCGGCCTATTTTGGGGTTTGCATCTAGCAAAAAACGTGTATTAAAGAAAAATATTATCGAACTTTTAAGTTTTCGAACCGCATAGCAGTCAGAAATGTAGTGCAATTATGGTTACTATATATTTTATAAGGGCCAGTTTGGTTTTTGTTTAATTTACTATGAAGAAAAAACTTTTATTTTCTTTAATAAACTGAAAGCAAAATGTCACGTTTTGAAACAGATTTTCAGTTTTAATCAACTTTCACTCCGTATTGTGTAAACGGCAGTTTAAAATGTTAGTATAATATCCAGAAAATAGTGAACCCTGTTATTTACGCTCATTTAATGATACAGGAGCGTAATAGTTGGCAGCATTTATGAAAACAGGCATCGCTAAAATGGTGATAACTGTTGCCCATGCAACATAATTGATGGAAGTTATGGTGGGCGTCGTTAGTATATTATAGCTTATTTAAAAAATTTGTTTTTATTCGTTACTTTGTCATTGAAAAACTCAAGGCAAAGTTCTTTCCCTTAATAATGTCTGATGATTGTTACGGGTTTCAGATGACGCGTGCCCATAACCCATTCTCAAAATTCTTTAAAGACAAATTCAAAACTTTCATTATCAAAACGAGCCTAATTTTATTTGATGATCTGAGATACGCCTTACGTACGTCTGGAAAAGGCCCCATGCTGCTTTTAGCGAGTGCTCTTGTGGGTTGCCGATCAAGGCGGCACATCCGTCCACTTTGTGCACCTCCCCCCCTGTGCGCTCCGAGTGACTTGGCGATATACATGACCTTCCGAATAATTACGATCATAAATTCGTGATTAGCCATGGAGATGTTGTTGTATTAGAACCATAGATAATCACGATAACTACAGACGCTTCAATGAGATCCAAACGCATTTGGAAAACAGTATGCTAATTGTTGCATTTGCCCCCATTTCTCGAGCAAAATGCCCTAGATGTGCCATACCTGGGTCATTCGAAACCCCGTCTCACAGTACCCGGTAAAGACATTAAAAAATTCCCATCTATTATGAAGAAACCTGTTTTGGAAAACTCTACTTTGTCCAAACGTAGTACGAGCTCATTCGGTTTGATAAATCTCCGATTCCATTAATACCGTAGAACCCATAAATAAACCATAAATACATAAAACTTGTTGTAAAAGTTGAGGAGCTAGCTTTTGCTCTATTTAATGTAACCCTGATACAAATAAAAATGGATATTGTTATTTTAACTTAAGTACAACAATGTTTTGCAAGAGCAAATACGCGGAAGATATAATAGAGGGAATGATGCCCTACAAAAACATGAGAATCTCCTCGTTATCTCTGCTGCTGTCAAAATCATCTTTTTGTTTTTTATGTTAAATTTAGAAATTTTTTTTTTATAGCGGGATCTCCTTCACACGCTCAAACCAAAGCAGTAAAGTAAACTAAGTGTTTCTTGATGACAGCGTCATCCGGTACTTATATCGGTACCTCTACAGGTGTATTCTGTGATGGTTCCTGATATTAAAAAGACCAGCCCTAGGATTCACCTGTTCACGACTAACCTTGGCCTTCGCTAGGTTACACGGAAACCAGTGAAACACGAATGAACGCATAAATGCGTCCTACTTAGTGTGACTATTACTTATGGTAGTAGTAGTATTATTAAGTATTATTTCTCACGTGTAATACATGACATAGTAGAAATTGTGCTGTTACGCCTCTCCAGAAATGAGGAGCGCCCAATCGTTGACTATAAACTGTTATTATGAACCAGTTTGTAAGATTTTTCTCTTCTGTGTTCGCATCTTGTTTTTTTTTGTTCGATCTTCGTAACATAGAATTACAGCCGATATCCGATCTGCTGATCACCGGTAATCATCCGCTCGCTTGTTAAATCGCCCGCTTATCTGGTCGCTTGGCGACAATACAGTGTAGCGCAGACCATTGGGATGAGCGATTAAAATAATATCAGTTTTGCTGCTGAGACGGCAGTTACAGAAGAGGGAAATAGGTTGCCTACCTCTCGTTGGTAATAATCGTTGGAGACAATGGAGATTGCCTCCTTGATAAATAATAGTAGGCAATATTACCAGCAATGCGCGCTTGACAGCGACGCCCCAAAGGCATCGAACAGCGGGTATAAAACATTATGGAATTCAGGCTGTGTACGAACGCGTAAGCACAGGAACTTCTGATCGACGTCATACGTATAGGTAGATCGTCGCTGAGAATGTCCACTAATATGAGGCGTTGTCGTGAAGCAAAAGAGTTCAACTCGTCAAGGAACGTCAACGGAGCCATATAACCATATGAACCATCAACAAGTCCTCATTGCACTCCATGTCGTGACAGTTTTCCCTTGAGTATAAGCGAGATAGTAACTGTTGTTACTTCATAATGGTATTTAGTCAGAGAATTGTATCAATAGCAGCTATAAAATAGCACGTATTCGACCAGCAATGGTAACAGTTTTATCACATTACTAAAGAATAATGATATGGGAGACAGTGGAGGTGATAAAGAACCTTTTTGAGAATCAACATCACGGTGAAGGTGTTCCGCACAGTGAAGGCTCTAGCCGTATCGTACTAGCTATGAAGGTACTATATTTTACCTATCAATTGTTTGCTGCCCCGAGTGCGTATGGCAAGTCGGCAAAAGAGAACGCACGCTGTCATACTATGAACATTAGACACGATAATGATACTCTTCGTGAGTGCTTCATTATTAAACTTTGCACAGAGACAACAGGTGGTGTTCTTTCTGTTCTTTGTCTGAGAACAATCACCGCGGTAAGGATACGCCCTTGGATGCTGTTTTGTCATTAGATTTCTAAACGGTGCGATGAAATAGGCAAAGAAAAGCCAAAATGAAAAGTCAGAGACAACTTAGTGGTACACGTTTGCCTGAACTTTGCCCCTTACCTAGTAACAATTATGCGGAGCGCTTAGGCATTTGCACTATAAAATGATTGTAACAGGTTTTAACTTAAAAAAAATAAAGCGGCAGAGAGCTTTATAGATATACCTGTTATATATCAGATTTCAGTGAACAGCAGTGTATTTTACTTTTTTTTTTTTTTTTTTTATGTTTTAGACACAGAACTTGCGCCATTCTGTTGGCTGTATAATCACATATTATATAAGACTATGAAGTGTTATATAGAAAATTAATGAAAAATGTTTCCACGGAATTATATCAAACTTCTTCTATGATGGCGTTATAGCGTATTAAACCCGGCGTTTTACAAACAATACGTCATAATAATTTAGGTCCCTGGTGAATAATTCTATGACAGTAAACCAAGTCACTTTTTGTGTAATACCTACTATTGTATTCTCGGTAACTTTTTAGAAGTCTCTTTTGCACAAAAGTAGCGATTACTGTGACGCAATCCAATAACGTACGATCCGTTTTCTTCCCCAAATTATTAGACGGTTCTCTTTTTACTATTTACTTTATTAACTTAGCTATTTTCATTTCGCACATTTGTTCTGACAGCGGGCATCATTGTGTAGATTTGTCCATAACTTACGTGACGGACCTAAAACCATGACGAGAACACCTCGACTTAACATACGCATACGTACCATAGATATGATCTACCTATGCAACACTCTCATGCGTCTAACTAGTGAGAGCTGTGACACCAGCGCTTTCTTTAAGTAGAGAGGTTCTATCTTACTTTATCGATAAAAGTTTCCGTCGTTTAGAACAAAACAGAGGATAGTTCTGATCGTTATTACTTCTCTAGTCAGGCTACAACGGGAAATGTTGAAATTGGCGCGCATAGCGACAATATATGGGAGCTAAGTGTAGATAGCTTTGATAATACTGAAAAAGTGGTAGGCCGTGTTCATCATCACGTACTACTAGGAGCTTCAGCGTACGCTTTTTTGGTAAAGTTACTACCGAGGTGTCTAATACACATATACAAAAAGACAAAAAGCTTCACGGATAACGTCGGTCAATTATATATATATATATATATAAGCACGAACACATATATTTTTCCCTTTAAATATATATTTCCGTTAAACTTAAGTCTAACCGAATGTAACATTTTAATATATCATTTCACATGGAAGCGCGATACTTTATGTGAGCGCTTACTTAAAGGTGACATGTTGTTCTATATATTTCGTTAATACTTTCGGATACAAGTCGATACTATTTTTCATTCTGGCCGAGGAAGGAGCCGTATATTCTACATATTAGCACACAAATTTCGATATGTCTACCAGTTTCAGTCCCACAGTAGAGCGCACACACATACACAGGCTCTTTGAGCCCCAACAACTCCAATATGCCGTCTGAGATAATGCACTACGGAAAAATACGAGCATAACCCACGTACAGACTTGTAAAAAAACAATCAAACATTTTGAATTTGCGTTCGTCTTTCTAATCTAAATCTAGCGTCTAACCGTTTAACCAATGTTTTTTATTACATTCACCTTATCTAAGGCTTTACATTACCTAAGAATTTGGGTTTTTTCAGCTGCATGCAGATGTCACGTGGCATTAAAGAATTATTACACTTTGTTGCCAGTCTGCAAATCGACTACAATATATAGAATACAGAAGTAAGTTAAAATAGCTTGGTCTGAATAAACAGGTGTTCTTGTGTGGTGCTTGACGGTGCGGCCTTCGATAGTGATGTATTGAGCAGTTTTTTTTAACCAGTTAAAGATCTTCGTAAAAGGGTTCCGAGTTCTGTAAAATTTCGCATTTCTGGCGCGGTAGCGATGTACGAAGTGGACAATGGAAATCCCACGTGTCCGTACGTACCTTCGCCCATATAAAAACGTAAAAGAACAAATAGAAAAACTTAATGGATTTGGCGTACGGTGGAGGTTCAATATACGCGCATTGACTGTCTGCATCATCCAAACAATGTCGACCACTTCTTCAACAGAAAATCACAATGAATCGCCAGTGAATATAGAATAAATAGAATACGATGCTACTGTTAAAAGCGAACAAAGTGGGGGCCCAACAGAATATTAAGACGATGACAGTAACGTTTTCAGATCCAAACTATACGTCCATATCGCCCAGTTTGCATTGTACGAACGCATGTTCAATAGTCATGGGGGAAAACTGATCAAATGGTACGAAAGGTTGAGAAAAGGAAAAGCAAGAACTTGCTTGAATTCCTCAATGTAGACCAGCATCTCCTGAGCACGTTCGGCGTTTGGTTCATGAAGGCCATGAAATTGGTTTGGGATGACATAATAGATCGGGCCTAAATTTGTTTATCACCGCAGAGTAGTAGGCCTATTAGTTGTTATCCGTACCGTATCGTTTGTGAGGCGCACTCAACGTCACGGATCACATGCTGTCTAATTGTGCCGTGATAGCGAAAATACAGCAGATAGCTAACCAGCCGAATGTTCATGAGTGTCTTCCTGTCATCGTGGTACATAGGTCCACAAGTCGCGTGTTGGAAATTTATTGACACTGACCGCTTAATATATATATATAA
>NW_019215551.1:0-9743 GCF_002532875.2 Varroa jacobsoni | reverse complement strand
CTACCACCAGCACAGCAATAGCTGGAATCCAGCGTGAGGTCTCGCAGATGCAGCCGCAAGATCTCAGCATGAGGCAGGACACCGTCCACAACGATCACGACATCCCGACAGAACTGAAAGTGCCGTCGCCGGGCTGGAGCGGACTGTGCAGAGAAACTTCAGTAAATGAAGCAAACAGCAACGTAAAGGCAGGGCCAGACTCTGGGGGCGTTTAGTTACAGTTCTTGCATACGGCCGCCGAAGAGTTCAACGCCTCTAGTGCCGCAACGACCGTATCTACATCTGCCACTTGAACGGGACGGCGGATAGCCACCACTAATAACGGAAGAAATCGGTTGTTCGTAAGCAATAGCAATGACACCGTTTCCTCCCCTTCTTGCTTTCCTGCAGTGCATGACAATAGTACACATGATCCTGAGCCGCTCTTGTACATGAGTCGTAGCGATGCTGACAAGACCAAACGAACAGTTTGGTCTTTACAGGGCAGCACTCGGAAAGCGCGTACTATTAATCGATGTGGTCTTCTTTTGCTCGACCAGCCAACCAGCGGAATCGGTTGCCTTTCTGGCCGGACACATTTTTGACGGAAGCATTACGTCGTATATTAGGCACTAGATCAGAAAGAGATTGGACCTAGAGCATTTGGCGTATCCCTTGAGCTACATAAACTGGTATTAATTGTCATATACCTGTTTACTATAATTCTATTCATGGATCTGTTATTATTGGCTGCAGTAACATATGAGTGCGGCCGCTTGATCATTCTATCATCCCCCTCTGTTCCGTTCTGCGCTCGAACGGTTGTCGCTGATACTGTCGCTCATCCGCTCCTACTTCGTAGCAGCAGCTCACGTGCTACTAGGACGGCCATTGACAGGCGGCTATATATGCGTATCACGCACCGCCCACGTTCCGTCGGCTCGTGCTGCCTTCGCTCAGACAGCTCCCGATTTGTCGTTACAGCAGACAAACGATAGAGGCGTCACTGCTACTAGTAATGATGTGCATAGAAAAAGGCTTTACGGCAAATCCAGCTTCACACACACACACACGCATACAATGTGCACATACAGCTATTGAAGAGGCGCCTTTATTGTCTCGGGCAGGTACATACCTGCACGACTTTAGGCCTAGGGCACGAAGTTCAAGTATATTCTGTACAGGACCGATCTAAACACAAGTAAGAAGTCAACACGTCTCAACAAGTTTTCCGTCATGATTGACCTAAGTGCATTAGTCGTAATAGTAGCTATAAGTGTCGTTTAACAAACCGCACGTAACTAGTAAGACAATATGATTTACGACATAATTAACGTAATCAACTATAAATTTTCTACATCCTAAGGCTGGACTTTGAAATTGTGGTGAATATTAGTCAAGCCGCTTTGGCGAGTCAAACCAGCCAGCGGTGTTTTTATCTACCATATAACACCGGTTACAAAACGGACTAATAGAACTGTATATTTAGAAGGCTCTTTTTTACTCCTCTCAGAAAATATAAAACAAACGTCCAATGTCGGCGTCAGCATTTCCGCCTGCTTTAGCCGGGCATTTCACTGACCAAACGATACGCATAGATGTACTGCTCACGTACATAGCAGACCCTCATACGCTTCTCCTACTTCTTAGTCATTATTCCTTTTTCTGAGTTGTCCTTTTTCCAGGGACCGCCTTTAACCGCTTTGCCTATTAACAAGTTGGGCACTGAGAAACTAGGTTTTCGACTATTACTACTATGTACTACTTCTGCCCTTTTTGCCCATGCCACCAATCCTTGTTTAGCACACAGCTACTAAGAGACCACTTCATAGTACCGGATTTGGAAAAAGACTTTTTCAGGTCCCATTTCGCTAGCTTAATCCAATTGGCCCGCTTTTCTTCCTTGGGTTCTATGCGTTCGCCGTCGAGATCTGCCTTCTTCTGAAACAAGCATCCGGTAAGTAGTCCTCTATTTTTTTCCATCCCTACAACAACCGGGAGGAGCTCACATTCGCTGAGTCAGTACCTCCCCTTCACCTCTTTGGGAGACAACGTAACCATATCCGCGGTCATAGACTCGTAGACCACAGAGATACAGAGTTCGTTGGCATACTCGGCCACATATATATATGTATGTATCTATATACCTGTGCGGCTCCGGCGTTCCTCTGTGCAAGGGGTGTCGCAAAGTGACATTCCTCTGGTCTACCACGACCGTCACTGGAACCGCTGCAGCTATCCCGAGGTAAAAAGTGGTATGCCATTTTCGCTTGTGATGCCAATCGCCGGGGCGGACTTAAGATCAGAAAGGATCGCAGACAGAGGGACGTAGCAAGCAGATCAGCATTAATCGAAACATCTCAATACATTTTCATGCTAGTCTTAGTTTTGCTGTTGTTGCCATCAGCCCCTTTTGCGTTGGTTGTTGTCCTGCCCCTCCGGCTGCGCCTCCTCTTCTTCTTCGAGGACTGATGACACGTTCCACTAATCGAAACGGAGCGGTGGGGCATAGCTATCTTTGTAGCAGCTACGGCAAGGAGAGCAACCGCGGTGGTGATGACCAAAATACTAAAATCAACTGTGTAGAATAGGTTGTTGGCGCTGGGTGAAAAAAAGATTCTGTCCGGCTATATCTGCCTGCAGACCAAGGACGTTCATGTGGGCTATATATAAATCTTACTATACGATACACATTAGTCTGCTAGCTTTGCAGATGAGAAATTCGCCCGGCATATTAAGGTGGTGAAGTCGCTTCTGGATTGTTCATCATGGCGGTACAGGTAGGTAAATAATAGTTCATAAGTCGGCTTCTTTAGAATATACCGTTCCATCTCGTACCACTACGAGCGTCCATGACATCTTCCTAGTTGCGGCCTCTCGATCATATATGGGCATGCATTTACCACATGTATACATCATATCATTATTATACAAGGCGAAGCGCCGCGAATATTCCCGCTGAAGCTAGAAACGAGTAGATCAATGAAACACATTGCACAATTGTCTTAAGAGTGATAAATGTACCTATCTATTCAAGGGGTCGGCCGCTGTGAACAACCTATCACTATCCATGACATAAAACCGTTTTGTCTAGAGAATTCGTCTTAGTGCGTAATAAATAGCGAAATTTTAATGTAGAACACGAACATAATTACTCGTTCAACATAGCAGTCGGTTATAGGCGATTGGCAAAATAGTGAATTGAAATAATACTTTTGTCTTACAACTTTTCATCGAATAATACTGCTCCTGTGGTAGACTACACGTCGTAACGACGACAATTCAAGACTTGAAGAAAGTCGATTATCTGGAGTGAGTAATAATCGCGAAGATAATCTCCTTACCAGTAGCAAAGTGGAATAAAAAAAGAACAAATTTGGCTGTGTTTTCTTCAATGACAGTCACGCGCTGGTCTAGAAGCAGGATCCAGATGTTAATTATAAAGTAGTTCCATCGATGATTTTTATCTATTGACCGAAAACCGTTCTATATCGGCCGGCCGAAAATCGTCCGCCTATAACGGCTTTTTGCTATACATTAAATCTAACTATGTCGATATTGTTAGGGTTGTTCTGAGTATAGGTTTTATTGTCAAATATTATTGAGGTATCATTATCCAGTTAGTCAGGCCAGACCAACATTCGCCGAGCGAGTCAATCGTCCTAACTCTACATTAATATTTCAGTAAAATTTACGGCATAAGACATCGTATCGTGGCCGTAGAATTGACGCAGAAACTTCACGAAGTTCAAGTTTGCTCACCTGTAACTAACATAGGGAGGAAGAACCGGACAGTCTAACGGTAGCCTGAATCTGGGTGTTGCAAAACAATGCCATTTTCAAAGGTAGTAATAAAAATAAGACGAGTAATTATTTGGCAAAATCTTTACTTCTATCAATAAGTGTATTTTAACAATATATATAAAAGATCACCTTAGGGAGAAGCAAAATTTCCTTAAAAAGAAAACTAGGGCTTTGTATAATTTTATCAATTTTGAGCTGCCCGTTATAACCTAAATATATATATATATATATATATATATATATAGCGTTTTAAGGATAGATTACTTTTAAAGACAGAAAACTTTTCAGGCATTTTCTTGCAACTTTGGCATTTCCTCGAAACCAAGCATTGCTATAATGGTTAGCTGATTTTCTAATGATTAACTAAGGATACGGCCTCGGTTAGTCAGCGTAAGTCTGTCTCATACTTTTACCATCGACAAAATTTGTTTATCTGTTTACATTAGCTTAGATTTGTTTAACAATGTCTCGTAGTTGATTTTCCACCGTTCTACTGCTCATAACGCCATTAGTCACAATACCATGACCAAAATTTCTTATCCATTTAATAGGTAAAATCAAGTTCACAATGTAAAAAGCTCAAATCTGTTGAGTGCCCTCGCACTACACTTCTAGTCAGCTCGTAAGATGTACGGCCAGGTAAGACAGAGCCATTGTGCGTCAACTAAAATCTCATTAGTAATTATTACTCTTCCTGAAGCTGCTATTCGTTCGCGTTCAGGTCGACCAGCCGACCCTTAAACCACTAGGCTCGGCGCTGGTCATCTTGCTCGCATCTTTTTCAAGAGAAATTGCTGAACGATGGCGACAAGTTACTAGCTGCGTGTCTACCCATGTTGTCTGCTTGACGTTCTGATATTGCGATATCGGTCAATACTTATTTCTTGAGGCAGCAGCAGCAGCAGCAGTAGCGTCGTTGGTCAGTGTTAACTTCCAATTCGCTAACACTACAATTTGTCCAATGCTTGCCAAAGCCATCATCAGCAGCGGGCTGATCTTAACATTTCGGGAACAAAGGACGAGGGAGGAGTCTGAAAACGCATAGGAAACTAGTCTAGTTATACGAGACATGATTGTTTATCGTTAATCGTATCATCGCTTGGCGTCTCGCTTAACGTGGTTGGTCCGTAACGCCCAGGCGTTTAGTCAGCTTTTATATGTCGCCATACTATATATACGCTTATATGGACACTCGGGCATGCCTAGTGAGTTTCCTCCCACTCAGTCATGTATAACGAACGATAGATAAAAATATGTCACATTGCGGCCCAGTCGGAACTTGACAGGGCAAACACTGCGAAATAATTGCCTCGGCCGAGCAAGTAAGCAGTTCCACAAATCGTGTTGCCAACTGAATGAGTTTAGAGAATACATCAAAGTTTAGGGACAAACTGCAAGGCATTAACCCACACCCACATATCTGTCACAAACACACAGAACTGCATGCACACCCTTTTCCATTCAATTGATTTCTTAGAGCAGTGATAGATACAGCTATCGCTATCGGAAATACGAGATCTATTGGGAGTAGCTGTAGTACTCATGATCGCAGTTTCCTCGCCGGGGGCTTTCGGGGTCGGCCAGACATTTCCTCTTCTGTTTTTTGTTACCTTATTTTCTTGTCCGCCTCATTTTGTCAACGTAGATAGCCTCCGATTTCCAGATTACATCTCATCCCACATGGGTTCCAGGAGGCTCCTTTACTTCGCCCCATTGAGTCCTATCCTAATCGTCCTTTCTGTTGCTTTCAAGCCGTCAGGAAGGCTGCAACTGATCGTTGACGCAGAGCGACGTGCCTGAGTGAACCGGCTGGCGCGCCACCCAGTCAAGTAGCCAGCGGCGGTCAAGTGCGGATGAATGAGTGGATTAACGGACCAAACGCCAGCAGGGATAACAGCGGAAGCGCCAGCGCAAGCATTCAAAACAGCAGAAATAAACGCGCCCAATGAACGTTAGAAGCTTTATCTTCACTGACGATGTTATTAACCCCGTCTTCTGACGTAATCGTCACTTGCTTCATATGTATATTGCGTCTGGTTAGGTTAGGTTTATATGTATTTTATGTTTATATTTTTTATCCTTAATGTCTTTTATATTTTTACATTTATATGTCTTGAAGCAGCGAGAATATCATTTTCACTACTTTGAAGGATGCATCAGGGCTGCCGAAGTAGATGGAAGTCGACCTTGCACTAACACTCAAGTGTGCTATCTGCGTATAGTGAACCTCATTGCAATACACTGGTGCAGTGACTAAGGCGGTTCAGCAAACTGTTCATATTTGCTCGTTTTCGGATTGCGGAATTATAGGTAAGATGCGGTCGATACCCTATGACATATATACAGCGGCCGCGGCCGGATTCGATCAGACTGTCGGACTGTCAAAGTTGCATCATTGCAACCAGCGTTACCTAAAAATCAAGCAGAGTTATGATTATGTTTTTTATATCTCGTAGAATGAAGAATCTTCGTTTACTAAAGCGTCACTCAAGCCCTCGACGACAAAAGATGTCTTGGGGCCAACGAGTGTCCTGGTGAGCTCTACACACGCACGTGCTGCGAAACAGGTTAAGCAAAAAGAAAAAATCTGACCCGAATGCGTTGGTCCTTAATGTAACCACCTCTTCGGACGGCCGCCGCCGCTGCTGCTGCTAATAACAGCAGGACTGCTGCCGTGGCTAAATAAACTAAATTTCGCCGTCGGCGTCCGATCAGATCTGCTTTGCATGAAATACGGCAGCAGCCGTATGAGTATTTCCGGCCGTTCTCGCCTCACCGCTCTCAGCTGGTCTGTCAACATAAATTTTTTCTCTTCCTCTATTTTGCAGTAACTAATTGGCTACCCTTTTGCTCATTAGAGCCATGTTAGAATCTACTGCTACTGCAATCTGTTCCGCAATAACAATCCGCACCTACAGATACTTACTCACATATACGTGTGTGTCGCCAATAGAGCGATGAGCCAGGATTTATCCTAGCGAAGCTAACACGCGTAGCATTATTTTCAGTAGACTCTCTTCTTTATATATGCTGTATATAATCAAAGTTTACCATACTACATCACACTTATGATTCCACAAAACTTAATGAACATCTGACATCGTCTAGGATGTCAGATGTTCATTCCTCTTATTAAGGCACTGCTTAATGGATCCGGAAACGCTTGCTAGCGGTAAATCGTTGCCGTTCAGACCCTCTGCGAAAAAAACATCTAACTGTCTTAACAATTTTTTTTTCCATATTTTACTTTAAAGCTGTTCTATATTTTACGAGTTCTATGCGTTACGAGTATGCATCTAACGGTTAATTATCATTCAGGTACGGGACGATCGATTCGGAACGAGTCACAATATATTCAAAGCGACAGCTAAAAAGATCCATTGTCACAAAACGGAAGCTTATACTCATATATTCGCCAAAGATTTCTCTATCCTGTAACCTACACGATGCCAAGAGTTTTTTTATCCTGTAGAGTACCACAAGGTGGAATTACATGGGCCTGACTGTGTGCACAAAAGTTATCCATTCAGCAAATCTAAAGAAAAGGTGTTTGTTTCCCGTGAAATGGGTGTGAATAGAGTTACAAAAGACGATGCGCCATAATCATTTACGGCTAAGCTAACGAGGTCAATGATTTGTCTACAATAGGATGAAGCTCTATTGTATAGTGTGCAGCCGGATTTTAAATGGCCCCAATCCTGGCATATTCAGGAGATGTATTTTGTTTAAGGAAAAGAAAAAAACCGAGTTGTTTTTTTCCTTGACCTGTAGCTGATCTTTTGAGGCTTTACTTCCTATCTATTGAATCATTCCGAGTTATTTTATTGATGAGTTATTATATGAGGTTCATCCAAACGGTGGCTCACAACATAATGAAACCTCTTTCATTTTCCAGCCGAAACCTGCGAGGGGTAAACTTTTGATACTGTGGAGTATCGGCCTCGATATGAAGTGCTATATGACATGTTTCTCCCCATTGCTTCATGCTCCATCGATCTGGTTGAACTAGTGAACAGATTTTTGAAACGGCATGGTAACGATACACATTAGTAATTATTTGCCAGCGTCAAAATTTAAACCAGCCATGCGCACGCGCTCATGGTTATAATGGTAACGCGTTTAATTCGTAAATTAAATTTTAAATTTAACGCGGGTTAACCATTCAGATTAAATCGTCGATTTCGTATAACCGTAGCGCTAGGGTAAAAGATTATCAATGTTTAATCACGATTCATGATTAATTGAAATACGATGTAGGTATTGGTCCATGGTGCTGATCGAGTCGTCGATAATTATTTCAAAAAAGAATCATAAGTGCCAGGTTGGTACATGTAACATAACGCAGCAAACTATAACGTATATATATCTATATTTGTCTTGTTTTCTACCATAAGCAAGCGTATATATGTCTGTATGCTCTCAAATAAAAATTCTCAAAAAAAAAATCGACGGCATACTGCTTTCTATGATTCAATACAGTCACCTTTATGTGTCAGCTTATTAGCAAGTGGAACAAACCTTTGATAAAATGTAACAAGAATGCCTAGCTAAGGAAAATCATTACTCTGAACTCAGCAGTACCGTTTGTAAGACCAATACTATCTTAGTAGATAACAAAATGGTCCATATAGTCTCACCATCTCCTACTATAGTAACCTTTTTGTACAAATGGGTTGGTCGTGCCAGAGGAAGCTTGTGGCCGTTCCTGCCAAAAGATTAAAATGGCTTTGGTTAAAGAGCGTTTAGTGCGCTCGTTTAACCGTTTGACGGTATGAATCGATTTGGATGTGTTCGTAGCGCAACAAGAAAAAAGGCTTTAGCGTGACCGGCATTGGTAAGTAGTTGGCTGATCGTTGTTTTTTTATGAATATCTGTTTGGATCTGTGTTAGACTGCATCAGACTGCGCAATACGATTCTGCAGTTGTTATTCGCGCATTAAACATTTAACGGCATCTCGATGACCGATTTTCCCGATGTCTGCTCCGATCACTTTAATATTTCTCCGTCATGCTAACAAACATCAATGCTGACTACCAAAATAACACCTTCAAACCACTATAGCGATTGCGTCTGTTACAATGATAGTGATGGTTACTTTCTAAGCACAGAAACCACGCATCACCACGTTTGCATATATAGAACAATTTTTACTCTTTCCAGTTCAGGGTTTCCCTCGTGTCCATACAGTGCGTCCCTACTGCTCGAACTATACAGCCGATATATACACATACATATATATATATATGTATCGGTTGTTGCAAGCAAACCCGGCGGACTTCGAAATAGAATAACTTTTGAATTAGGCGCCACTAGCAGACAAAATCACGCTAGTAAATATTCCAGTATGCATTAAACATGCAAGTGAACGCCGGTTAATTCAATGAGAAATGAGTTCAGAAGGAAGCGCATCTTTAGGCAAAAAGGACATTAACGTCGAGTGGTCAAGACTTTGTGCCTCGAAGGCGACAGCGTCATGGCAGTTCATCGAGGATTGGCGAAGACATTAAGTGGAAACACAGTACGTGAGTGGTACAAAAATTTCAAAACGGACATTCGTATGTTGAAGACCAACGAGGAGGTAACCAGGTATCGAAGTTCCAAAGGCAAGCATAGCCTATTATCGATATGTTTCGAGAAACCATAGGTGAAGAAATTATATGTAGGATCATAGTAGCGCAACTAATTCAAAAGTTGGTCAATTTCCAAATCTGCCAGGTACGTCTGTAACAGCGTATATTAGCTAGGCTGTCCACAACATTACCTATATTATAAAATTCGAATTTACTACCAGAGTAACAGTGTGATACCAGCGGTAGATTTCTTCACCAATAATCACGAGCCGATCAACAAGTATAACAATAGCAACAAGACGAGGAGCGTTAGCGACAACGCCACATGAATGCGAAAGGCCATTTATCACTCGTCCATATAGACCAAAAGGCAGTTGGCGTTAACTATT
>NW_019215550.1:0-9762 GCF_002532875.2 Varroa jacobsoni | reverse complement strand
ATATAAAATACATAATACCACATGGGTCAAAGCTAGCGACTCTCGTAAGCCCAGAAATTGCAGGGCTTTTTGTATGCGAATCAGCTTCCAAATGGTGTTTACGTCCTGGCGAAGACTGGGAAACAAAAAGATCACTTTTTGATTTGTTAACACCACCTACACGTAGGATACATGACTGTTAACGTTGTACGTTTTCTGACTTGTTATTAACAGTATTGGTGTTAAGATTCTTAGCTTGATTCGATCTAATGAGTAGGACGTTTTTAGTGAAAGCTAATATTCCGTGCTCTTAAGATTATCATGGTTGTCTGTATGTTCTTTACTAATACAACTCATCATTAGAGCTCCCGTCTAATATAGTTTGCTGAGTAAACAAGTGTTTTTTTCTGTACCAACAGATATTTCAAAAAAACGAAAGTTTTAAAAACTTTCTAAAATGAGACGCTCGTTGTTTTCAATTGTATATAATGTGCCTGTCTGAACAGAACATCTTCTTAAATTCATCAGACGATACCACAAACATTATGCCGAAGCGCCTACCAGACTATCACTTTCTGGTATCCATAAATGTCTTTATATTTTTGACCTGACCGGGGTATAAGCAATAAGCAAATAGTATATTAGGACAGATGTTAATTGCTATATATTTCAGAAATATAAGATCCACCCCACTGTAAAGAGACTAAAAAAAACAGGAAATGGAAATCGTATTGAAAGGAAGGATGCTATATTACCTTTCTTTCCTCGGGTGCAATAAGCAAATAAGATAATAGCAACAGCCTAAGTATAAGGAAGAATTAAAAAAAATAACAACAGAGGTAAAAATAAGTAATTATAATACTGAGGAACCCATAGGCGCGTGAAAAATGAAAATACAAAGAAAGAGGATGAACAGACAAAGGAGTAGGAAGGGGCATACTCACGATTGGCACGATGAAGATGTTGAAGATACAACTAATGGTATCAATGAACTTGCAATGATAGAAAGATTACCAAACCTATATTTGATGTGGAGCGAGCTATACTCCGCCAAAATCAAAGATCTTCTTAAACCTTAATTGCCTTTCCATATGAAAAAATACGCAAAAAAAATGACGAAAATAAAGGAATTTTACTCTAATTGAATAGTGCCGTATTTACGAGTCATGTCGAAGGTATGATTTGGACGGTTAGTTAAATATTCTTTTGCAGAACATTGAAATATCAGTGGGAAGATTAAAAACAAATTCAACAGTACTATTGGAGGTTTTTTTAATGTTTTTTTTTTGTTATTTTTAGTATAATTGTCTGAACAGGCAAATGCTTGATTCATCCATCTTTTAAATGTTGATCCCAGAGTTGGTCTAATGTAGGTATATAGACTTGTAAAAACAATAAAAACCAAAAAAATATTTGTGCTTTGAATTTTGATTGTATTATAGCATCTACCGTGATACATACACACTAATTTTACCTGAATGTTTTTAACAAAGATGATAAACAGATTTATTATTAAATTTGTTGATTTAGCTAGGACACTAGAATCCGAGCCTCCTAAATAAATAAAAAATGAAAACCTGGGAAAACATCATTAATATCTAAAAATACTATAAAAGCTTTACAGAAAAACAGAACATATATATTTATTAATATTATTACAGGATCTTCGGGATTATTCTACAACAGATCCATGTTGCTTCCGAAAATCACGGCCTCTTAACTTCGATAGACCATTTCGTTACTATCTAAAATACTTGATAATAAAAAAATGATATCATACCATAGTAATACAGTTCCGTTTTCAATCATTTACCATTGTTTGATTCAATTAGTAAATTATTACGTATGCTCATTAATATACACATTTCTGATTATGTACATTATAACATGTGCAGCTTTCGTGTTCTCTTAGCTTATTCCCTACGCATTCGCACCAAAGTAGAGTCATCTTAAGATGTTCATAAAATAACAAACGCAGTCAAATGCCTCAGAGGCAAGAAATCTAATTCAACACGATCGGTATACAACAGATGATGTGGCCAAAAGTCAGAAAAACACAGAAAAAAATCGTCTAAAACAAAATTACCTTTTCCGAAATTTTAATGTACTTCAGATTTCAAAAGTTAACCAATTTTTCAGCAACACAAAACTACTTCATAACTGTATTTTGTGATGCAACAAACGCTTTGCAGAAAAAAACTTCCTTATTTTCTAATTCGTTTTTTTTGACTCAAAAACAGACTTTTTGATGCAGCTTCTTGCGTGCACGCAATAAAAAAAAAGAATAATATTTTATAATTTCAGTCGTGCTACACGTCGCTGAAATGCTCAGAAACGTAGTAGAATACAGTACCGACGCGACCTGCTGGTATACACTGAATGTAATTGCTGAAACATTCTTTTAGCGTTACCCCATTCACATGGTTGTTACCCTCACGAGTTAGTTCTTGTGTACAAATGTTCAGTAAATTGATCATTTAGTTGTCTGTTCATAAATTTTATAGACTGAGTAGTCAATCTTTACACTTCAGGCAAGGAATCGCTGTTTGTTTCACTATTCACATTTTTAATATCGATTGATTTTTAAATCATGCAGTAACTACTATTACTTCACTTCTGCTTAAATTCTTACTTTAGTACCCTATCACTATGCGGTTTCGCCTACTGCAACTCCACCTGCAACTGCACAAGTTAATGATTTGTCTTATATGATACCCACTGTTCTCCAATCGATCTATGTTTAACTCCCTTTTTCGTTCATTTTCAGATCCGCGCATCAGCCTTTTCTTCATAAGAAGCACCTTTTAAATGAACATAATGTCCCTTATTCTACTCAGACTTAATTTCTCATCTTCAGTTGTGCTCACAGTGTTCCCAATCAGCATCTGAATTTTCGGATTGCCAAATTTACCGCATACATAAAGTAAATAACACCTCTCATGCACACGCCGATGCTAATGGCCCAGTACAGATACCAATGAAATTCAAGCTTAACTAGATCAAGATTTTTTAGAAAACCCCTACCCGACCGATATCGTTCGCCTTTATCAGTAGCATGATCGCCACATGCTGAATGAAATATTTCATAAGAAAGCTGAGGCGTGCTAATCACCTGCTTTCTGCTCAGATTTGTCACCTATTTCATTATCGATCTCGTCGAGTACGGCTTCTTCGTCTTCGTCTTCTTCGATCTGGTCAGAGCCATCAACTTCGTTGTAGGCCATCACCGTTTCGCGATCAACAACTTCTCCACCAAGGCGACGCATTTGTTCGAGTTCTTCTTCTGTGACAACAACCATTGTAGTACCTACTGGCGCTATGCTATTGCTGGCAGCCTGTGAAAAAGAGGCAACGGATAGTAATACCCTTACAGGAATTTGTTTTGTGATATAATTACCTACTGGAAATAATTTACATTGTTTGAATGCGGTTTGAAATACGGGCGGATGTACCTTGAAAAACACATGAGCTTGAATGTTTTAACAAAAATTGAAGCTCATACTCAGCTTATGTAAAATAGACTTGCCTGTGGCGAAAGTACTATTTAGACTTCAGTTTAAAAGTATATAATAGAAACTAACGATAAAAACTAAACAATTTTACATACTCCACCGTACTGTAATAGTTACCTCTATGATCTGGTATGTCGTCGTGGCTGTCGTTGCTGGGGGTGTTCCTGTTGTCGGTTCCGATACAGGCTGTCCATTCTTCTTTCTCTGGACTTGAATGTAAGGGTTACATTGGCGTCGACTGGCCCTTGGCTTAAAATTTGGATTGGCGTTGTGCCGCCTCATGTGCGCCAATAAATGAGTTTTTCTATGAAATCGCTTGGGACAGTCTGGACATTTATGATTTTTCTTATTGGTATGGACCTTATGGAAATCGAGGGTAAGAAAAAGAAATAAAATATTTTAAAAGAAGATCCCAGAAAAATTCACGTTGTTATTTATTTGTTGTTCATCATCATCATTATCGTTCTCATAATACAAGCTACGGCCTGGCCTGCGCCGACGTATCACTACTTCATTATAGCAGTTCAAATCAGATGTTTATATGCAGAGATGTATAATAAAATTGATCGATGTTACAAACAGCAATAGAAGCGATATCAGTATAGCGAAAAAAATAACCGTATTCTTTTATAACATTACCAGTCTGTGCTGATTCAGTTGTTTGACATTATTGTATGCTTTGAAACATCCTGGAGAGTCGCATTGGTACAGGCGCTCTTTATCATGCTCTGTAACGATATGGAGGGTCAGGCGTTCTTTCGGCGTTCGCTTGTATGTCGTGTCGGTGACGTAGAATTTCTTGCCGCAGATCTCGCACTGAATGAAAGGCTTCTGCGCCTTTCCGCCAGCTTCGTGCGATGGCATATCCCGAAGGGTGTCATCCTAAAAAAACGAGCAATTGATATTTTCTTAATTAAGATATACGCAGAAAATTATTATACGTTCTCAGAGGGAGAAACTAAACAAGCAGAATTCAATCGTGAGACATTATTTTTATTAACGGAGTAAAATGAGGGTCGATATTTTATCTTTTTGGGTGCAAAGTTGATTCGAGTCCGCCGACGTTCATATACTCGCAATATTTGTGTCAATAACATAAGGATAGAAAAATATCTGTTTATAGAAAATGTTATCAGCTTATACAAAGCCTCCTCATTTTGTCATATGGGGATTTCTTATTTTGATTAACTTAATTTTAAGGTATATAAGATCAGTGAATATGTTAGTCTAAGAGACTATGTATGACCCTTCTGCTTATAATTAGCTCAGGTAGTCTAAATCAATGCTTAATGCCAACACCGGACGCTGCTCAGAATGTTTTAATGTAAAACTTGAAAACCTATTAGCTCATCAAACTAAAAAGTCCATTGATTGCACTGATTCGACCTCCCAAAATGAAATATACAAAACCGGGGGATACTTGAATACCACAATACAATTTTCATTATTAAAAAGCTCCGCGACGCTGTCTTTGTACATGCTTAATTGAGACGGTAATTAATATTGATCATTTTATTTGACTGCAATTGTTGCCATTAAGAGCATCACTAATAAACAAAGAAGTTTTCACAATAAAACGAATCCTTGGCTGATGCAATAAATGTTTATTCATGTAAAACAAAGGTCCATTATACAAAAGCACTGCAGCGCTGTTTGACAGTTGTTAACGCAATAAATGTTTATACATAAATAACAAATAGTACCATAAAACAATATCGACTATGTCACGATAAACAATGATTCTGTGTCGACAGTTACCTCAAGTCCATTGTCGTCTTCATCGGTGACAGTTTGTTGAGTTTGTATGGGACTTGGAACGTTTTCGGCGGGCTCTAGCACTACTCGAGCAACCCCGTCAGTGCCGACTACCTTCCGGCAGATCATTACCCGACGGGGCTCCTCCATACTGACGTCCTACTCGTCGTCGTCCCTTTTGAATGCGCTGTTTCCGTGACAGCCAACACGAACTAAAATCAGGATCCTGCCCAAAACCCTGCCAATGCCTTTTCTACCCCCACTATTTTCTACCAGTTTCTTAGGTACTGTAGTGTACTTTGCGGAGATAACATGAAAACACCGTCATCGCATTTACATCGAATTGTGCTCGCGGAAAACCGAGAGCTCGATTGTCAGTTTGAGTGAGTACAAGTTATTCGATAGCCAAGCAAATTCCAGCCGATTGCTATGCAAATAATCGCTTTTGGTTGCATTACATACCTATGGATTAGGTAGAAAAGTTTGAAATTCTCAATAAGTTGCTGTACTATTGAGATATTTGAAGTTCTTGATTTCCGCGAGATCCAGCTATTCACTACGTCACTTGATAATCGTTTGGCGATAATACTGACACGAGTCCACTTTGGGCAATTTCTGCTCCATAATGCTTTCACAGTACGTTTTCACGTGTAAGCATATTTTACTATATAACATTTAATAAAAATAAATGAAAAATTAAAATATTTCGTTAAAGTGTTCCCGACGACACAGCAGCAATCATACAAAACGGATTCTATGCGATTCGCCATCTTGGAATGAATGCATGCGTGTTTTGGGGCATCTTTTGCGGGCGGTTTTCTTTGATTAGGCTTTAGCGAATTAATCAATACTGGTATTGTTATATTATAGAAATTTATTTAGGTTTATCTTGAACATTTTCTTGTGCGGATGGAGCGTGCTGTATTTAAAATTTTGCTAATTATTATTAGATTATTATTACAAAATCGCTAATTAACAAAAGGGTTGACCAGTCTGTAACGTGCGTGGATTTGTAATTAAATATATTTTTAAGGAGAACCGTCCCAAGATAAACCTTCCCATGTCTCGCGATACAAGAAATAATAATGGTGTTGGCAAAAATAGAAAGTCGGGATATTTTGTGGATCAATTTAATAAGAAACACTTCAGAATTGTGTTCGATAAATCCTTAACCGGATAATTGATAAGGGCATTTTGCGCTAACTTACTGTTTCACTTTAAATGATTCTTTTTGGCTCCCCCAAAATCTCTCTATTTTTATTCCTATTAATAAACACCGATAATAATTAGAAAAACACATCTTACTTTTAATAGGAGAGCAACTAATTTTATTAAAAAATCAAAGTTGAATACCTTATCAAAGTGTTTTTTAATATCGATGTTTCAAGAAGTTTGGAGACGTAACTAAATGGCATAAGGCACATCTTACTTCTGTTTTTGTTAGTTTAAATAAGTGAAGCAACCGTTACTGGGCAATTTTGTATTCAAGTTCGCTTCCTTTTAGATGAAAACTGTATTTTTTTAGTAGGAATCAATTGCTTAGATGAAAAAATCTGTCTTTATTATTTCGTGTGGATTTCAACTTAAGAAACTTGTACGGTCGTGTATTTCCTAAGCAGTGAACGCTTACCGAAGAAATTGCTACACGCTCAAAACTTAGAAATGTGTACGAGAAATTGATAATAACCTAGAGGTAGCCTGAAGGTATTTTGCAAACGAATTAACTGAAAGAAGAAAACGGAGAGAAGAGTCGAGGCGTTCTTTGATCTACGTCCAGTAAAAAAGTCCTAACGTTGAAAATAACCGACACAAGACGTAACTACACAGAAGTTGGCAATTAAAAACAGTAGTATAAAGGCAGAGGATTTGACTTTGTCTTCTTCTAATGTAAAATGCACTAAAATGTGTTATGCCACTATACAATCTGGGACAGGTGAAAGGTTAATGTTTGCGCTCTTTTCCGTGTGTGTAAGAAACGAAGTTTCGCCTTCTAATTTGTTGTCACTCGATTAAAGACCTGCCATAGTCAACCGGTATGATTGCTTCAAGTCTTGCAGCAATATTGATCAATACTTGGAATTTCTCGCTAAAGACATCTGCTGGTCAATTTTGAAAATTTTACCAGCCACAAACGATTGGAGAGTTAGCTAATGCATCTATCGCTACGAAATAACCACCGCCAATTAATAAGGACAGTATTTTTGCAGAGATTAATTTTCAATATCTGGTCCTGCTGAAAAACACGTTGATTCGGCCGTAATTGAAAATTTGAATAAATTGTACTTGCTATTGAAACTGATAATAAAGCATTGATCGACGGATTGTGACCACTAACCGTATGTGGTACAAACATCTCGTTTGCTGATTCAGGCACAAATTACTACCCGTTTATGCATGTATAATACTATATATTTTAAAATTTGTCGTTTTCTATTCGAAGCATAATTAACGTTAAATCTTTTTTAATAAGTATAACGCCTATTAGTTTTTAAATCTATTCAAATATATAGGCACAGCACTGATTTCATGAGTTATGACACAAAATGCGCTGCGGGGTATGTGTTTTCGTTCCTGTTCCCAATAGGTTTATGCGCATTAATAAACCTAGGTATTTCTTACAAACGGTGCTTATTTTAAGCAACGGTGAACACAGCTTAGTCGTTATACAAATTAAGTTAATTATAGAAATTATTAAAAACATCAGTCCGTACCCAGATCAAGATAGCTCCTGTGCTCAATACCATGCGTTACGATTATACAATGTACGATTAAGTACTTTCAGATGAATTGCCACTGATCAGCTCTGACATTGTTTACAAGAAACGTTCTTTGATCTAGAATTAATGTGCTTAGATGCAGTTGTAAACGAGTGAGTTGATCTGGCTGTGATAGCCACGGCCACGGAGAAGTGTCATATTCAGTGGGAAGAGTAAGTACAACCCGGGCTGAACGAGAATCACCTCTATTAGGCTAACATAGCAATGAATGAATTTCTTTTGCGCAGCGGGTTGGTGAAGACTCACCCGTGTCTATATCAGTTCATGGCAATAGGGTGCGGATCTTTTGGCGCGCCCGGCTGGAAGGGCCGAATTCAGTTCTCTCTTACTGACTTGTAACCCTCTGGATTTGGCTTGTGCTTCGAGCTTGCGTCAGCTGCCTTTGAAGGACGAAGATACATCAAACTCGGAGACCAATAACCTTCGCTCTGATAGGACAAGAGTGCTGCTATCATTTTGAAAAATTGTTCGCTCCTGACCCCGGCGAGTTAATAGTGTATCGCCCTAGCTGGATATACGGTAAAGCACTGGATGTGAATAGTTTTCTGTTAACACCATCTTGTATAGAAGACATGTGTTGCGTGCTGCGATTATGTCCAATGCCCGCAGCCAGATGTTTAATTTTTGTTAGACAATCAAGTTTGCATAAGGCTGATTCGATCTTCGATTTGGGGTCGAAAATATAAAACTTTGCGCAAAGATGGTACACTTCTTTGTTGATAGCTAAGGCCAGCTTAGTAAAGTATTGGAAGAGTTTGTATTTTGTCGAGCCACCTGATTGACTCCACAGCCATTATGTGGGCACTAATTCATTTAAGTGGAACAGTTAATCGTTTTTGCCATTCCGTCTCTTCCTTGTGTTTGATTGTAGAGATGTAGCTAATAAGCAAATGATATTATAAAAATAGTATCCTATAAAAATATTCTCTTCATCGTAAATAATGCCAAGAACGATTTGAGACCGCTGAAATATCCATATTACGACACGATGGCATATAAACACTAAACGATTTGTGTGAATAAAGAGAGTTGTGCCATCGTACCGCTTAAGTAGGATAGGTGACCTCAGCAGATGATGCGTTTTTGCCTAATTCTTTTATCGGCCGTTTAGTTTCTGTTTTTACTTAAGTTTGACGACATCCTCTTTTTTCTTACAAAAACCTATAGCTTCCTAGGGCGGATATCTAGCTCAGCACCATGTAGCCTAAGTAACGATAGTTGTTGGTAAATAGAGATGGCAGGGAGGTCGTTACCTAGTACAGTAATTTGACTTCAGCATACAAAGTCGGTTCTTCGTGATGCTTCTTGGTCACCTTGAAGTTATCCAGCAGCTCAACCTTTTTCGGGTGCTGCTTCTTACTTCTTTTTCGCCTGCCAAACTTTATTTCAGGGGTCATCTTGTTCTCTTGCATAGGTATGTGGTATTACTAGCTTATCTAATATGATTTGGCTAATTTAAAGCTTGAGTCAACATAGGCCATAATCGTCCGAAGAGCGGCCGATTTCAAAATCTGTTTTACTCGACAAATTTAAGAGGTTCAATGTCGTTGAACAGAAATGGGTCGAAGTAGTCCTAATGCTTTGGCATTTTTTGGCAATAAAACTGCTCCCGATAGACACAAATACAAAAGAAATTCGATAGAGCAGAACTGCACTAAAGCTAAGCTCAGTCTTATTGGTAAGGGCAGCGAAATTCTGTTCCTATCACATAACATCTTGTGCTTGCTATAATATATATA
>NW_019215549.1:0-9770 GCF_002532875.2 Varroa jacobsoni | reverse complement strand
TAAAGCAACTAGTGAAATACATATTAAATATGTTATATAGAAACTGCGTGAAACGTTTGCGCAAAATTATCGCCGATAATTGATCCTTTCTTTATTCTAAATCCGCTCCTTATGTATCGAGGATTAGTTCGTACCTCGTTGAAAAGTATAGTCCCTATTATGAATTTATACTTTTTTTTATATTATGAATATATTACTTATTTGTTTGTTTGTTTGTTCGTTTATATAAGACAGGGTCATATTTTTCAGTGAGAATGATCATGAAAAACCATTATAAACATTCTAAATTAAGTGTTCCGATTGGTTTTTTTCTTGCCATGCGCAATCATTGACTATCTAGGACTAGGTGGAAATGATTCCGTGATGGAGCCACTTAAAAACGTACATTTGATCCAAAGTGATGACTGGTTATGGCGAAGAAGCTTTAAATTATTTTTACTTCATGACAGGGTAGCCGGGTGCTCAACATACTGGCATAGTAAAGCAGCTTTTTTTTCAAATGGTGCCTCCAACATCAAATGCACAATACTAGCACTTATCGCAAATACCCATTTGTAATTAGCAAAAGTAATAATTCGTTGTTTCGTAAAAAACGTATATGTCGACGCCAGGTCGCGGGCCTGGGCTAGCCTTCGATGATTTGTTCATTTAAAGGCATGCTCGTCGATGTTTAGGCCAACGCGCCGACTGCATGTTGACCTGTGGACAAATTATGATGAACTAACTCAAAAGGATTAGATTTGTCAATGTTAATTTGCTATGTGGCAACAAAGGTTACCTACCGGTTTTCAGAAAAATGCCGTTGGTCTGTCTTTCCATGAAGTAAAGAAACCTTCTTTGCTTCACCAATAGATATTCTGTATTAGTCTAAATGGAGTATTGCAGCGCCGTACGTTTAACGTTGTTTTGGAATGTTGTCCTAATAGCTTCTTAATGAAACCGGTTACAGAGTTTTTCACTTTTGTCCTATTCCCTTTAGCAGATTTATTTTCTGACCGGCAAGTCCTTCGTGCCGTTCATTGTCAGGACGCAAATACGATATATTTCAGCGTGCTCTAAAATCTTACGGTTTTAGGCGAGAAAGATAGCAAATAAGGTGCTAGGACCCTGTTTACAAAAACGTTTACTTTCGTATATTATGTTTGCTCCAGTAAGTACTGTGTATAAATAGTGATGTCTCATTTACGTCATACACATATTTTTATAACAAATAATATTTTATAATTTATCTACGTAATATTGTATTCAAATAACAAGCTTATTATATATCTTCACATTTACAGGTTTAGTTGTAGCTATGGTGCGGCTGTTAGCCACCACAGTCAATGCTCGTACCAGTGCAGTGGTAACGTGTTCACGTACTAAGCCTAAGGACACATAATGGCCACGGCAGTCACGATATCCTACAGTTATCTGCAAGGAAACACTGTACATGTTCCTGGCAGTTCCTACATATAAGTACTTGCAGTTAAGAAATTTAACCACGAAATGGTTATTAACGTAACTACGCATGCGCTCCCGTGTTAATTTTCGCCAGTCAGCTCTTAAAAATATACAAATATTTACACTTCGGCCTACTTTTAGGTTTCTTTGCTAAAAGCGCCCGATTAGATAGCAATCCATTTAAAGTGGAAATTTAGGTTTAGGGACTATCTATCGCAGGTGAGGTTCATATCGTGTTCGTTCAAATGAAGTCAAAGGTGCGCTTAGGACATTTAATTAGTTGCTATTGTAGTCCACTAACACCGCTAAGCTTGTACCCTCCACTGTTCGACCTCTATTTTCTGGGCTACCTTGTTTATAGATCAAGGACAACTCTTGGTAGATTCAAAAAAGTATAAAAGGACCATACACAAAATACATCGATGGAGCATTAGAGTGAAATAACTAAATAAGGAAGACTGCATAATCCGATAAAATTGACACAAATGCATTTTCTATTATCTATTATCTAACAGTCTATAGGTAGGTCGTGAGCATTCCTTAATGACTCTTTCTTTTTATCGATAGCCCGCACTTGGTACGATGCCGGCATAAACAACATTCAAACGTGTTTGTAACGTATTTCGTACTTTTTCATCTGTATGTTTAGCCACACAAGAATATTTTCTCGCAGATTGCAAATTCTGCCTTCAATTTGGGTGGCGTAAGTTGCACACTGCGGATGCACGCCTTTTCTCTCTACATATAGATGACAGATAGTCGTTTCAATTACTCCCCGTATTGCCGGCCTTTGAGGCCTTCTCATGGACGCTCGCTTCCTCTGCGGGCGCTCGTCCCTGCGCGTCTCCCATATCCACATGTAGCACGTTTACGGTAGCATGTTAGCACCCTTTGCTAATTCGTTGGCTTTTGAGCTCATCTGCTTTTAGCGCTATGTTGGCCCAACTCCGGTCAAAAAAATGCTTCTTCTTCACTAAGTCTGGTACTCAGACATTAGTTTAATCGGCCCTTCCTGGACCTACCAGGGTTTCTCGCCAACAGACTTATACGGCGACGTAGTAAAAATATGCCACAGAGTTCGTTTGTCAGTAATGGAATTTGGACCAGCGATGTCCGCACGTTCACGGTTATCAGGACGAAGCGCTCAAAAATATACGGATTAGCCACCTTGACCCCGCTACCCACAAAACATGGAGTTCAATGCTTGATAGTACTATTAAATGAAAGCTCGGCATTTGTCTATGATGACAATGGATTTCATTTCATAGAAGGCCAGTTCGTTCGTGAACTAGGTAAAGGACGGGAAAGTTGCGCGCTTTAAAAGGGCAGGTTGCTGCTACAGAGCCACGAGCCTGGCGTAAACTTGTTCTAGGCTGGTATGCTGCCATACTGCGCCGTTCTTCGTCAGTAGGGTTTCTGCCACCATACGAACCTTTTGTCCCCTCTTCGCTTTGTTCTTCTCGCTGATTATGCACCAAAGAAGATAAGTTTATGCTCCTCGTCTACTATTGCTAGCAGGTTGTACTACACTCTTCTATTGAGACAATATGACTAACTGAGAGAGCGCGTTAAACAGACAGGAAACGGCTGGTTACAAAAAAAAGCAAGGCATAACGGCGAAGTCTAGAAATGTGTCGGCGTATGCGCGTGGGCGCTATGTACGATCCTTTGAAAACATCCGAACAGCTACTTGGGTGGCTGCCAGTAGAGTGTATGCTATGATTACGGGTAACCCTCAGACGAGCTCTGTAACGTCGTCTTGCATCGCCTTTCAATTTATAAAGTAAATATCTTCACTTAGTACAAGGTACTCTGAGCGGATGCGCTGGAGAAAAAGGCTCGTTCGTCCGCACCCCCCACAGGCCACAGTCAGCCAGTATTTTCCAAGCTTCTAACGTACGCATTCTCTGCGAGCTGAGTAAAGCCATAGTACCACGAGCCGCAAACAGCGTATGAGAAACTGGCGTGTACCCGGGCATAAGCTGTAAAACACTGAACGCTATATTTAGCGAGAAACAGCGACCGAAGACCGGGTGTCCATTTTGAAGGTTCCTGCCCTGTTCACGCTGCGTATGCAACCGTTGCACTGTTATCTTTGCAGTATTCGCGGTGGTTGAATCTAATAAATGTTTGTGTAAGGTGTACTTCATCACCATGGCTTAAGGTGTATGTGTCTTATACGCAAATTTGTTGTTCTCATAATTATTTCACATAAGTTGATAACTTTTGCTGGTATACTACAAAGACTAATAACTGCTATTATGCTGCTATCAGACTGCTAATATGTATAAAGGCAATTCTATCAATTTTTTACATTTTATGTCGGACACCAAGTTGGACGCTCTGGGAACAGTCGTTATTATTACAAAGAGGGTGGTAATGACCACAAACTATTTTGTCAGTGTTTAAGCGCTGAAACATTATTTCGTATAGGAACTATAGATTGCCTTGGGGCGTTTCTACTAGCTAAGAAACTTTTTGCTTAAAACAATATTCACCGGTTCATCACGTATGACAGCTGGTGCAATGGAGTGATCACTCTGCGTCCTGTTTGCTTAAAATATTGAATATTTTAGCAATTTCCTCATTGTTCGATTGGCAGCTCTTTCTTTTCAGTATTCTTGCCTTACCTATTCAAAAATCCTATTCTGAAGTTCCAGGCGGAATCTGCTGTGTATTACGACCGGCACTGCTGGACCTGCAGGACCTGGGCTACAATATACACGCAAATATTGCGTTCTTACTAGGACATCAACATTGTTGAATATAACAGTTTTCAGACATTATTTTATCGATAGTAACATTAAGCAATTTCGACGTTGCTACGCTTACCTATCCTTGCTTCTTCTTAGAGATTTTCTTATGTCCCCTAACTACACTCTTCCATCTGGCTCTGGTCGCGCGTAGAGCGCACCATCGCACCTACATGGTAATGATTTGCGGCAGAGTAACGCCTCCTGCGTATGTATATGAATGTGTTGACGCAGCGTAAGTTAAAGCCCAACAGGATATCTTAGTATGATGACCAGCCGCACGAAAGCCGTTATTGCCGTCAACATCGCCTGCACGTTGGTTCCTCAAAGGAGGAACTGCTAATATACCATCCTGCACACGTCGCCCTTGGCTCCTCTCCTTTTAGCCTTTGCAAACTTGTCACCGATGCCCCGAAAGCTGAGCTGTACTTCGAGACTGCGATTACGTTACGCCGAAGCACCAGCTGACCTTTCCGCTCTCGGTGGTATTGATGAGCGCGGCGTACGCTTTTTCTTTACCATTCTGGCGAAATTGAAGGCTTTGCTAGAACCGGGGAAAGCAAATAGTGCTGCCACTTCAACAGCCAAAGCGCTCGGAATATAATAGCGATAGGCACTACCGCCGGTGCTGCAGCGCAATACACCTCTGTCACGAGGAGTTGTTTCGTAGTTACTGTTCCTACGCCGCCTCTGTCGGGCCAAGTCACATAGTAAACGGGTAAGGGAAGGCGTACTAGAAGAATTGCCTATTGCTGCCGCTGTTGCTACTCGAAATAATATTCCACGAAATACTGGATGATGATTTCAGCCTTGTGCCCGTTCTCTGCGCAGAATGTTTGTTCAGGAACATAAGGGGAAGAGCATGTCTGACGTGAATCAATTATTCCGCTGACTCGCGAACACCATCATAAAGGCGACGGAATATTCGCGATTTATGCTTTCTAGCTGGCAAGTGTGGATCGCGACTACCCAGGCTATAATAGGCTTCTAACATGTTGCTTCTATCTCAAGGAGTTACCATGCTTCGCTTCTCGCGAGCCCGTTTGTAGAAACTAAATACAGGGTTATGAAGCAAGGTAAAAGACGACGCGGAAGAAGAACGGAAGAAATGCAAGACAAGGGGTTGCTTGGGGTGCTACGAGTACTTTTTGGCAGATAAAATGATAGAAAGTTGTTCCTATTCTCGTCGGAATTCGTTCGCGCAACAAAGTCCCGTTACTGCCACAGCCGGCGTCACCCTTTCATCTAGCGCTCCTTAGAGGGCTTTCGTTTGCTCCTTAGAGGGAGGAAGCACCCGTCGTACAATTTTTTGGTCGCTCTCGGAACGACCGACGTTCCAAAAAAGCGACATAGGTCCAGAAAAAGCCCCAGGACGAAATGCGCGGGCGCGCGAGAGCTTTGACGGTAGCGCCAGTGGCAGATGATGCCGACGAGCGGTGGGATTAAATTCATTGAAAGATTCTTCAACTTGAAACTTGCACTAAGAGAGTTCACTTACTTTCCTTCGATTTTCTGGAGAATGGCTGGCAGTGCCTGGAGAAATGGGTACTGGTGCAGAGATTGGAGGTGTGTAAAGGTTACAAAAGTTGACGAGTAGCTGCAAAAGTGGGAAACAGAAAGAAGATGAGTATGAAAAAGCTGGGTGACTGGGTCAGAAGAGAGTTACATTGTGCAGCGAAATTTGCCTGTCCGATTCCTATTCGTGTCTTTGTTGTTCGCATGGCATGCGCAAGATGCTTGAGGGCACCGTCGCAAGGGGCGCAGTGCAAAGGAAACAGATTCAGTAGCAGTTGCACCAAGTGAACTGCTACGAGGCTAGTCCAGTTCAATCGCGGCATGGTGCGCTTGCTGCTGATAAGCGGGTCTTGCAACTTGCTTATTGCTACTGCTATCTGGTGCGACGTCAAATCCGAGTAGCAGCTGGCCGCACCTTGCTCAAGGAAAGCTCGTGAGTATTAGACGACCGGTGCGCCCTACATGCACCATCGAATTGCGCGACAAGACGACCGGCCACAGCCAGTATTAGTCGCACTGTCGCCGCGACAACGACTGCCTATGGAAATGTTAAGGGTGCTACTACTGCTTTTTCTGACACCGCCGTATGACTAGTCTTCGACCTGCTGTTAGCTCTCGCCGCGTGCCCATTACTTCATTTCACTAAGCTCTATAAAGTAATACTACACACACGTGAACGAAGCACACTCTTTACGTTATAAGCTCCCTCAACCCCCGCCTTGGCTGGTCCGCCCATCCCTGCCTTCATGGAGGCGCTTCCATTCTTCGGGATGAGGTCGAGGATGAGGGGGAAAAGAGAGTGTCTGAAGGAGAATGTAGGCTACAGCCGGCTTGTGTGCTCTGTTCATTTTCGCTGAGTCTGTCTCGTTCTTTGTAGTTTTCCTTTTAAGCCGCTACGTACATCGCAGCAATCACTTTCTATAGTATCCTATCAGGCCGACTGCCGGTACGCTCCACTGAGCCTAGCTCATCTCCATACAATGGTCGCTGTATCGAAATGATGACACGAAAATACATCTATCAGTCCGACGAGCATCCTTAGAAACTTTAATGGCGGGGCCATACGATAGGTATATGGTGGCAAAATGAGTGAAATCGTGCAATATGAAGCGGATCGCAAAACTTATTCTCACTTTAGTAAATGTCGCGCAGACTAATTGATATATGTTCGACAACCATCGCCTATAGTAACCACGTATTCCGCTCCAAGCGAAGACCGTTTGCTGACTTTTAATGAGCGCCCTCCATACGACCACCGATTGACAGCTTTAAATTTCTGCTGGCGTCGTCCTCTTAATGATAACCAACTTAGTGCCTAGCAGAAAGCACAATTTTTTTCATAAAATGCCCCGGGCAAAAAGGTGCGACCGTTTGCTGCTGGTTCCGCACGTGAACGCTTGTTGGGTGACACTTTTGTGGATCTTTTTCTGCTCCGCCAAACTAGTTTATTCTGTCCCACTATACAACGATCTCTGCTATATATTGACAGTTTGCCACTCAGCTAACTACCCATTGTAATCACCGCACTGAAATGGTTAAGAGATACTCGGAAAGGGTAGACACAACACGATGTTGAAAGATTGGTTCTCTACTGGGACCCACGCTGTTTTATAGTATGGGCTAGCTGATACGAATTCGTTCAGTGATGAAATACCTCATCCCCTAGGTCCGATGTCGTTTGGCTCAGTGATGGTGCCAGTATCCAGGAGTATTTCGGGCAGTCGCTGGTATATTGTTGGAAGAACGGACGTGTTATTGCTTCGACTGCAATGCGGGGGTGACGTTTTGTCGTCTTCCGTTATTTCCCATTGCCTCTTTCCAGTCTCGATATCGATTCGGCCAATCAGCAATGGGCTGTCCCACAATCAATCTGCAAGTTCACCGCCGTTTCACCAGCCAACGGAACCGGTTAGGCCGTTCGGTGTGCAGGCCTTTTTTGTGTTCACGCCCTACTTTGCCCCGTACCATATCATCTATACGGCCACGACACGCTAGATAGCTATACGCAGGCCAGCAACGCCACTTCAATCTTTGATCCTCCTGATTAAGGATCGAATCAGATCAGATGCTCTTGGTTGTTTTCCCCTATATCTCTTCAAGCCGATGCTCTAACTGTCAGCATAGCAAAAGTAACAGCAGCAGGTTGATGGTCGACCCGTTGTCGACAGAATTCGTCGTTGCTTCGTCGCTTGAAGGGTCAAATCAGGCGAACAAGATGGCGAACTTGAAGATCCTCCTTTTGCCAAGAAAAGAAACGGGAAAAGAAGGACAACCTTGCCAGTCTAGTCTACCTCTTCCAACAGTGACCATGGTGTGGCCAACGCTGCCCCTGTTCCCGTTGCTGGCGCCGCTGGCGTCGTAATCGACAACGTCAACTATGCCAAGAAAAGCACGCCATAGCTAATTTCCACTCGCTGCCGAACCTTCATTCTATCATACTCTTGCCATGTGCTTCTGTGGACGCTACTGCTTGCGTCGTTACATTTGCTGTTCTTGCGCCTCCACTGCCGCCGCCATCGGCGCTCGGAAGAAGAAGGGGGATGAAACACCGGCGACGACGAAATACTTTGCGCCTGTCCGCCCTCTGCGAGCTCTCTTTCTTTTGCTTGCTGCGATTTTCCAACCACCAGCTAATTCCGCCCTCAGTGAGACACCTCTTTTTACTTTTTTTCTATCACATCCTTTCTGAACGACTGTTTCTACTGTCAGCCGAGGCTGACAAGTTTAGTCGACTTCGGGATTAAAAAGGGTCTTGTAAGATTTGAGCTGTCAACCCAGGCTCTTAATCCAGGAGCACATAAGTGCTACGCAATTAAACCAAACTCGAAAGCACATACATATTAAAGGGGGCGACGATCACGCCAGCAGCTTCGCACAAAGAAACAACCAGTAGTACCCCACGTTGCCGTACCTTAGCACACAGTCAATAGTATGCCACGCGAATCAACGGGATGCAAGAAATTTTGAAAGCAGTGGTCCTCTCGCTCCGTTCCGACCACGTATATTCGTAGTATTACCATTACTAGCTCCTTTTACTGATCGGCGTGTAAGATAATTTATAGAGATATAGGCTTATAAGAAGTGGGACCAGGGTAAAGAAATAGTTCAGGTGGGGAAGTCCTCAAATAGAAAAACCGAACTAACCGGGTAAGAACTGGGCGGACTTCCAAGTTCTTCATGGATTGAAGAAGATGTTATGTACTGGTCGGCCAGCAGTAGCTAGTAACTGATCCCGGCGATTGCGACAACCTAGGCAGCCTCAGTGCGAACGCACTGCGTCGAGCTGATCGGGAGCCTGTCGAGAGCGAGAGTTCTGTGTCTATAAGGCCTATAGCGACAAGCATGCTCCAGACCAGGGGATGAAAAGCAAGGCGAGAAAGACAAATCGGGTGTTACCCCTCCGCTTTGGATAACCATCTTTATTCCCGACCTCCGCTGGATATTGTGCAAAGACTGGTGCAGAGGCTGTGGCAGTTGCCAGCCAAGCGACAGCGTCTGCCGTCTATTCCGTCGCCATCGTGCCGTGAGTCTTGCAGCAGCTCACCCAGCCAAGTGCAGCGACCTGCCAACGAGTAGCAGCAGTAAATGAGTGAGCCGCGCGAGCTTTTCTTTAGCCTCTGCGCGTTCTATGGCGGTGAGCGCCATCCGTTCATTGCTCGACCGTTGTCTGCCCGCTTGTCTGAATCCCCCTGAAATGTAACTTACCTCTCGCCTTCCACCCCTTTGCTTCTTACTTGCATCAGTCTATTCCGAACAAGCGATCGGCCAGCCAGTCATACCCCTGTCCCCTGACTCAACCCACTCTCTCCCCTGCTGCTGCTGCTGCTGCTGCTGCTGCTGCTGCTGCTGCTGCTGCTGCTGCTGCTGCTGCTGCTGCTGCTGCTGCTGCTGCTGCTGCTGCTGCTGCTGCTGCTGCTGCTGCTGCTGCTGCTGCTGCTGCTGCTGCTGCTGCTGCTGCTGCTGCTGCTGCTGCTGCTGCTGCTGCTGCTGCTGCTGCTGCTGCTGCTGCTGCTGCTGCTGCTGCTGCTGCTGCTGCTGCTGCTGCTGCTGCTGCTGCTG
>NW_019215548.1:0-9799 GCF_002532875.2 Varroa jacobsoni | reverse complement strand
TTTTTAAATACGGTAGGGTTACGTTAACTTATAATTCTTTGAAAGGTAATCAATTATTTATTATGCTATCATGTTATCGACCAATTGTACGGCATGACAACGTACGTCCAACTGATTGTATAATATATGTTGCCGGAGTTCCTCATCTCTGGTCGAGAAGGCTGAAGATCATTTGTTCCATACTATCTTACCAATCACATACACCATATAGTAGGTACGATTAAATAAATAAAATACCACCAAGTTAAAAGAGGCAAGAGGAAAATTAACGAGAGAGATATTGCCATTGTGATATCTATTCTAATATTTTATACAGTTTTTTTTCTATGTGCAAAGGGTATCGTTCATGATGTACCAGGCTGAAGCTTTTCCCTACTAATGCACCCGCTGGCGGCTTTACCCTTCAATGGACAGAGTTAAATTGGAAACTACTGTCTTTGCAATATCAATTTTTTTAAATTGCGAGTTGTTGCGAAAAAGTTGAAAATAATTATTTATTATAAGGTTTTAGGATTATAGGATTATAGAAAAATGTACTTATTATAGGGTTTACAAAAAATGTAGGGATACGACGCATGAGGCGTGAGTGGTAGGCGTTCGGCCCCCCGCGGTAGCTTTCGTACAGTATCAACACAGCTTGTATCAAGGACTGTTATGAATTCTCACTGAAATAATACACAATAGTTATTATTCATCATATATTAATAATCATAAAAAGGCATAGCTACTTAGGGTCAGCCGTCACTTACCTTGAATCAATAATCACTCCAAGGGTAGAGGGTTTCAAGGACATAGAACGGCGACGCGTTACCAATACAAACAAAATTTTGCTAAAACTTATTGTGAAAACCGTTTTTTAAGCACGTTTGTAAAGAACCTACTCAAGGTTAAACCCCAAAACGTCGAACCCTATTCAAATTTTACATCTGCATTTTTATATTATCAAAGTGAAGCCGGTAAAAATACAGGGTCATTCAAACGCTGAAAAAAACTATTTATAAAGAAGATCTTTGAGAGAAATTTGCGCATCAAGATTTTTAAATTTGACTCCATCGCGCTCTGTTGGTGGATAAATTGCTCTTATTGGTTATGTTAACGTTCTATACAGAATATGCTTTTCTAGTGCCAAGCGTAGTATAGTAATAATTATTTAAGAAAAAGCCATTAAATATATATATAAATATATCAAGTAAGATGGGAAAATGTCCTAATCATAATTCCCTCGCGTTTACATGGTGTAGTTGATAAATATGCCTGGAGCTGTCCCGGCAATATCTTCTATTAAATACAAACGATCGTGTAGAAAATTTCGTCTTACGCGACACTGTACGTACCAACAGGTAACTCGGATTGTCTAGCTTCACCGGTCTAGCTAACACGGGGTGGCAAAGTAAGCGTTTGGTTTAAACTAGGAAAGGTCCGAATGCAATCCATTGCACAAATATCAGAAAAATTATTATTTGAAAATAATAATCTATAATCTAATCTGCATCTTGAAACCCTCTAAAATCCTGTTCTTTTTCAGTCTCCGAGAAAAGGCTGGCTCCATCGAAATCATGGGAATACGTAAAATCAAAGCAATTTCGCCTTGGATAGGCAAAAGAAGCATTTTCAAGAAGAAAATGTGCTTCGCAGTAGACTAATGACGAAGGTCTTTCAATCCATTTTTTATTTTTTAGAGCACCCACCGCTTCTACCCCAGGTGCTTGCTACACGTAATAATTAAATCCTAGCTTCTTCTCGAGATCCTCCATCAGTAGATGTTCACAGCTAACTGCTGAATAGCCAAGTCGAGGTGCAGAAGTGATGAAGCTTTCCATAGTGAAGTATTCCACCCTGTTCCGTGCGGCGCACGCTGAAGTCTTATTTCTTATCTTCACCAAAGCAATGGCTGTTACTAGACAAGACTGCATTTTCCACAATCTGCATTCTTCTTGCTTGTACTGAAAATCAACGCTTGTTAATGTGCGAGTTGCTGCTGAAAAATTATGTGATTTTGCCCTAGCTCAACTTAGCCATCGGTGAGTATTGAGACGTCGCAATATTTAGAAAGCTACTTGAGTGGTAACATTGTAAAATTGACAGAGAATCGTGGTTCACAAGCAATGGTTTGGTCAGACGCGGTTCATCTTGTCTCCATCTTGTGGTTCATCTTTCTATAGTGACTTGTTCACTTGAACAAGTCACTATAGAAGAGACTTCAAGTGAAGTCGTTATAAGGACCATACCCGTTAGGTGTTAATCGTATTTAATTTGATTCAAACTCACTCGGTGATTCACTTAGAACGTCAGAAAGATGGAAGTACGCTAATTCATATACATCGCTAAGTTTTTCTTCTAAGTAAACGCAGACTTGTTTGAAATTAATTTAAACTTCCGCAGTGTTTTACAGGTAAACTCACAAACTCATTAGCAAAAATACACATTATTGCTTTATGTTATAGACCCTGAAAATGATGAAAATCGGGTAATCGTAAATCAATATTTGCTTCTGTCGCCTTAGAAAGCCTGCTGAGTTTTACTTTCAGAAGAATCTCTGTGTACGTTGTTATTTTGCAGTGATTATTGATTTTTGTACTCGATACGTGAATATCTACTAAAAAATGGCAACATAGTTGGCATAATATAATGGTTTCATTGATTATGAGCTGATATTTACAAACCCATTCAATTTTTATAGAAGACGTTTAAAAACGTATCGAAATGGAGTAGGATGCATTTGGTTGTCCCTCTTAGTTTCCAACACAACGTTAACGTCGGATATGTTGAATTGTCGGTAAAGTAATACACATCAGTCTTTAGGTCATCATAGATGTTGGTCACTAGATCCTTAATAGCCGTCAAGCACGGGGTGTCGTAGAACGAATGAGAACTTAAGAACAAGCAGTTGTAATTTGGTGTAACGAATCATAGTAGACTTTCAATAGGAATTTCGCACAACCCACGTCTTCGCCTACAGACAATTCTTATAGGTCTGTTGCATTCCCAAAGCGCTGGACACGAGTATGGCCTCCATCTATTTTGGTACCCGGTGTACCTGCAGAAATATGGCACAATACAATGTTACAGATAAAGCCTGCCTCGTTGCAGCTTTGAAAATTGCGTGACAATCATTCTAAAAGCTCAGCTTGTCGACCTCTCTACGTTAAGTATCTTTACCACCTACATTTTGAAAATTGGACATTTGTTTCGTTTAAAGGACAATTGAGCGTAATGAATAGGCAAAAAAATCGTTTACCTGATACGTTACACGGGCGTATCATAATATCTACACTGAATCAATCAGCATGTGGAAGAGGCCTAAATAAATGAACAAAGCGTAAAGAAACGCAATGACTGTGGCAGCGTAATGTTCTCCTTAGTTTTGGCACTATTGTAACGTGAGGTGAAAATTAGCTTTCAAGCTTTGACTTGGCCATAAATCTTAAATCTAAATGTTAGCTTCCTATGTACATTCAGAGCACACTGTAGGATTTGGAAGAGGTATAAAGCGATAAACTTTTGTAAACCCAGGTTGTCTGTTATCATACAACCAAAGACACAGATGAGTTCAAATTATTTTTAAGGTAGAACGAATGGAATAGCAAATTCGCGTGGCAGTTAGCCTAATCCAGGCATAACGGTCAGTGATTGGTGTCTACATCTATTAGCAACTTTTTTGCCTGCCAAATTTAGTAACAAGTAAAATGGTGTAGATCCGATACTGAATCTTGACACACAACAGTCCCTTCTGAGAGCCATTCAGTTTAAGCAATGTTTAATTGCAGTACAAGAGGTAAAATACTAAACATGCGTTTATGTATCTAATGCTAAACCGAGCCTGCAATTTAAGGGTTTTTGTTGCCAAAGAAAGACTTTCTACGGTTAAGTGGGTCGAAGACTCGGGGGCTCTAGTCAATAATAAGCTTTTTCCAATTGGAGTCCGCTGATAGGTTGAAGGACTAAACGCTCAGGAAGAATAGCGTTCTAGTATTTGCGAAACGTTATAGGCATTTGCGGAAACGTCTACCTTCACGTACATAAATAAACCCTAAATACAAGAGTACGTGCATTTTATCATATGATTAGTAATGAAAACACAATTTATTTGCAAAAGAAGGCGTACATGTTAAGGTTAGCGAAGAAACTTTCTTTCTTCAAACACATAACATTGATGGAAAACACCACTGATTGCCATTATTATTAATCTATAGTTTTTACTGAATCACTCTATTGGATTATTAAGTTGATTTATTCGTCTAAACGGCTATAGAGGTGATACCAGACAGTTAAAAAAATGTCTAGCAACATGTTTTTAAAAGTAACATTTTAGTCCGTTTCGACTATGTCTTTTATATTTCCTGCCTTCACCACGAGTGTTTTTTTAATGTTTTTTTTTGTATATTTTGCAATCCACATATTTAGGCTGTACGACATTAAAAACCCTGAGTTCCAAACCTAAAAAGAAGTTCTTGCTTGCCTCTGGAGCCAACGCCAAATACAATTTTTCGGAGGAGCGGCATTCGGTTTGCTTCAGGCCTTTCTGTCACAGTCGTGCCGGCAGCAGCAAAGAAGCACGCGTGGCCTAGAGACCGATTCGAGCTGCATTACGTTTACATTTGAAGATAATTCGCTGCACTGTTATGTAAATGTGACGAATCTGCATATAGTGACGTGCTTTCCGCGGTGAACTATTATAGCCAAACGTTTTTTTTCAGTCAGCAAAAATTCGTTATGGCCTGTCTTGAAATTTGCTCGAGTTTGAAAAAAAGGCCATATTTTCTACAAATAGGACAATAGGCCTTCCTGTGTGAAGTATTAAGATACTCGCGAACAAAATGTCAATCTGAGCCAATGATAGTGGATTCGAAACTATCTCAACGATGACCCGCAACAAGATGTATACACTTGGTTTTTCCATGCAGTGTATTATATGACTCGTTTCAAACAGTTCTTTGGTAACACTTAATAATATCTTAATACAAGAGCAAGTCCGCTGCAAGTCTGTGCTCTGGGGCATCGGGTTTAAGCGATAGCTTAAATTATGTGCTGCAGCTAGACAGGAGTCATTACTAGCTGGGTTTAGCGGTTAGCTCTATACGCTCATCAAGCCAAAAACTACTATTTTTAATCACAATCTCCTGAGCGATTTTCGAATTATACCGCGAAAGGTAGCCATTGTAAATGTGTCGTGCTGTCATAGCAAGCGCGGAGTCAAACTCAGTATCGTTAAGGTTTCTTTTGAGACGGCGAGCGATATTAGACGGACATATGCAAACAGAAATATCTGGCTCGTTGTCTCGACTACTGCTCCATTGTTCAAGGTTATCTACTACTCCTTGGAAGTCAGCAAACGTAACAAAGATCATTGAGACACTGCAAATGGCTGAGCTCGACACAAGGGTGCCCAAACGCCCAAATGCCATATCAGTATAACAGAAACACAACATGACTCCGTATCCTGACGAAGCACTGTCTCAAACATGCAACGGTAAATTCAGAGCCCTCTATAAGGAAAAGCCAAAAGCGAACGCTACTACGATGATAAACAGCACATTGTTACTCCAAAATATAGGTACCATAGATTTATAATTATCAAAAGATATGAACCTGACAACGGTTTTGATTTGGCTTTTACATGGACCTGAGGAGATGATTGTCATATCTATACGTAAAGCCGAATTAGAGGTTCTTCGGATAAAGAAGCGACAGAAATCCAATAGCGAAATAGGTCTCAGGACAGGCTATTAATGCAAATACGCTTACTTAAGTAGGTTCTGTCCTTAACATTTTCCGTGATTTAATCCTTTGTATGTCTTTACATGAAAGTCAGGCCCCAGATATTCTTTCATACTTTCCTCATTAACTTTTCATAACTCCCATCGGAAAACTGATTTTGAACAAGGTGTGATTAAAAAATTTTATCCAAAAAATGGCGGCGTGTTGCTCGCGGTCCGTGCGAGTCTCACTGTTGGACGCATTCCAGCTGTTTGTGGAGCGATGAAATGTGCCACAAGAACACATTTTCCATAAGTTGTATCTGCTTTGCCTGAAATAAATGGTAACACTTGTTGATGTATTGTTTGCTTTTCGAATATGATATACCCTTGATAGCAACTCACGATCATTAGAGCGTCCCAACGCTGGAACAGCCAGAAAAGACGTAGCGTATTCATTCCATTATAGGAACTAAAGGAAACTGTTGGCTACGAACAGCTATTTAGTGAGATATAGTTTAATTTTTCGATGGTGACCTCCTTCCTTGAAAATAGCATAATAATGACACCGGTTAGCGTTTCGTTGTCTAGGATGTGTACGGCAAACCTTTCAGTAGGTTTACGTTTTTGGGACGACATCCCGTTCGCAACCTCTTGGAACGTAGTGAGACACAGCGGGTGATACTTTTTTGTAATAATCACGAATAACCAATAATGTATACAACACCTGCGCTGTAAGCCGATCAAAGAGTCGATGCAATAGTTGTCTATGATAAAATGACTGAAATTATATAAAATTAGTAGACACTCGATGGAGGAAAGCCTAGGCGAACAAGACCGCCGATCCACTGGTTTAGTACATATGCTGGCTTGTAAACAATCAGTTAAAACTATTATTCTGTTTGATATCTACTGAGAGGGAAGTATATGAGATTTGTATGTGACGAACATTATAATATCAGATATGTACGATATCCGCAGATCTCTTCATGTCCATGTTTATTTATCGAATATTATCTGCGCAAGAAACATAAATTTACTGCTAGCTTATGTCTTTTCACCTTTCCTAACCTGAATCAAGCGAATTTAGAGATGCTTGCTACCGAATATGAACTTGGTACAGTTTTTCTATCGGCATATTTTGCCCAGCTTGTTATCTCATTACAGCGTTGCCCTTGCAATTATTGTATCAGCTTGTTTCTAGTAAGCTTGTTTGATTCTCTAACTATGCCATTCTTTTGCTGTGTATTTATTTAGTTATTTACCGTTATAGCTGCATTGCTTTAGTAATTGGACTACCTCTGCCTCGATTGTTCCGTTACCCCAACAATGATATTTCAGCCATGTTTTTTGTCGCTTTATGTAGAAGGTGCTTTCTTGTGCTGCCGTTAATTGTTTCACTGCCTCATGCTGAAATTAAGGTAATTTACGTAATTCTTGAAATTGTGTAGTTTTCAGCTTGCTTGAAAAACCATGCAGGTAAGAAATAGAAAAGCATTCATATTTTCCGGGAATTGCTACCAGTTTCCTTGGGAGAAACCTACATTCGATTCATGGCAAAAACGAAGAGTAGCATCACTTCGAAAAATACAAGTCTTCACTCAGGGTGTAGATCTCAAAGAAAGCTAACACAGTAGGATATTTAACAGATCTATAACGTAAACGACCGGACACAAATACAGACAGCACACACAAAGCCTTATTCGCTTGCTAGCATTTGATACTTTTTTTGCAATAAAAAAAAATCATTGATTAATATCTGCCGAGCTCAATTGAAGTAACTAAGGGCCATGGGTAGGAAGAATCTGCTCGTAGAGTTATTTTTAGCAACACGCATTGGCCCGAAACAGTAAACTTAACTCCTGCCAATACATTTGTAGGACTACAATAAGTTCACGTTTGTTATAATTACGTTTGGCTTGACATTGGTAGAACAAAAACAGTCCTTCAACGGGGGCACAGCCAGCTCATGCCAGCACAGTCAGAAACGTATGAAGCAAAGACAGAGAAATTACCTTTAAGTCAGGAATCTTTGCTTCACTGACTGAATGAAACGGCGATACTTTTTAACAATATAGTTCCTTTATGTTCGTAAGGTTATTATCATTTCATACATATATATGTTTATAGATAAGAAACAATATCGTTGACCAATGAGCTCAGCGTTGGTCCGATAATATAACAAAACTATCTATGAAAATTGCAAACCAACGGACATATAGGAATACTAAAAATGGTGAGGTACATGAAACAAGTATTTCACTACTTTTCGAACGACTTCAGCTAGAAAATTTTTGACTGCTGACTTATCAAAAATTAGCAGCAGTAGTCATTGGCTTGTCTCTTTTAATCCTCGATACAGTATCGCATATAGAACGTCAAGTATCTATGACTCTCAGTAAAATGGTGCTCTACGGTTTTCTGCTCCTTGAAAATTGCTGATATTAACTTGCGTGGTTTGCGAGTTCGACTATGAACTAGCTTTGAACCAATCGTAAAGCCGAAGACAAGCAATCGAAATGTCTAATTATCGCTGTTCAGATAAAAAAAAACAAGCTCAACCTCATGAGGCCAGAGAAATTTAGGGACCTGAACCGACAACGTACGCTTTTCTGGTAACGCGTTGGCCTTAAGTAATCGTCGTCCGAAATGTTAACTCTTTAAGTCTGCCATCTTTAGTCTTACCATCCAGCTTGTATGAAAATTAAAACTAAGAACATGCGGGCTTCGATGCTGCCTCCTCCATATGCCGCAGGTACGCTTTCGATTTATTTGTAGAATGAGGTTTTCATTAATGATGTCCCAGCGAGACCTATGTAAAAAGACGCCACAGGCGAATATTTGACAATGGTAAATTTTGGCAGGCATGAACGTGCGTTTTGGTCTTGAATTGTTGTAAAACATAAGATTGTAAAATTTTATGTCCTTGTCCTATAAGGTATCAACAATTCGATAAGCATGAACGATGTAATGCGAACATACGTTAGTGTAATGTAACGTTTGTGTCAGAACAAATAACAGAATGGAATAAGATCATTTTGCTTTTCCTAAAGATCGTAGATTATGTTTGAAAATGGCATTGCAACATTGTCCATCGGTTCGGCAGAATTACTTTTTCATGAAGCGAAAGAACTTGCATAAATTTGTTGAAGTTGAGGGAAAATGAGCATCGTGAAAACGAAGGGGTAACCTGAATCTGAGCGTACACCCCTTGGCTTCCATAGTAATGACTTCAAAACCTCAAGAGCCTTAAGTTGTACGCCAGTCGTAAGGTAGACGAAAAGAAAATTTAGAGGTACTTGTAGAAACCCTTGTGCATGCAAGTGTAACTCAGAAAATAACATTATATATATTGGATTGTCTCATGAAACGAGGTCACTTTAGCGCATGTTGGTTATCGACGGCGCTGATTTTATCCTACACGCATTGAGAGTAGCGCTTTGGAAGCCACCTAATCTTGTTAACGACAGCGTGCCTGAGAGAATCGTTGGCAAAATGTGCTACGTTATCTATTATCTTCTTTGGGGCGTGGAACCGATCAAAACCACACAAAACTAAATTTGGAAAATTCAGTAACATTTTATAACATCTACTAAAGGGAACAGCACATTGAACCAATAGGTGCATTGTCCGTGCTCGGTTTCGAACAACAACATCCGTGATCTGAACAACTCGTTTAAGTCTTAATTATTTTTTGTGGCTTCCTCAGATAATTGTAACAGTATTTAACTGTTGATCCGCTGAAGGCCCGCTTACTAAATGTTTTCACCAATCTTTGGTGGATTCTACGAGCACTCACTATCATCGACAGTCGTAGGTAGCTACAGCCTTGGCGCAAATGTCTGACATATTGACAAAGAGCCGTCAATGATGCTCGGCTGAAAAGTTATTCAAATGTTTCAAGCCATAAAATGACTCATGTATGTACTATTTCGATAGGTAAGTAGCCGGAATGTAAAGTGATGGGTTATAATTGTTTCTATTGCATCTAGAATTCGTAATCCGAGATTAGATCTTGCTGACTCTACAGTCTCATATGTGATGATTATTACTTTACTCATCTTACAGATGTTGTCAACTGCTGTTTTTATATATAGCATTAC
>NW_019215547.1:0-9816 GCF_002532875.2 Varroa jacobsoni | reverse complement strand
ATATGATGTCCTTTCACGCTGGAGGGAAAAGTATCTACCGGAAGTACATAAGCTCGTCAATTCAAAATAATGTTATTTTGAAGCAGTGCGATTCAATCGAAGGAAGTTATAGAAGAAGTCGGTAATTACCGGTAGCAGAAAGAAAGGAAAGTAAACGCAGTCAGAGAAAAACTTGGGACTAAAAATAAGGTACTTATCTGCCTTTCAGAAGGGCATTTCATTATGCGATTTAAAACGTTATAGCCGATAGATGAAGGTACATTTGATGTAAAAACGCAGTTTACAAAAAAAGACATGAAAAACATGTTAGTCACTCATAGCAACATTCTACATTGAAGTAACAATTATGCTGAATGCCTGTGGTAGTTCTACTTTTCTATTTTTATGTTAACTGATTGTGACTCTATCGTGAGGTCAGTCCCGAAGGCGCACAGAGCCAAAGATATTTGGCAGACGCTAGCCTCAATGCTTGCGTGTTCGGCCAAATGTACCCCCTTCTCCTTACCTCCCCTCATCTTCCCCTCGTTCTATCTTCCTCGGTTCAGTGCTCCTGATGCTTTGCGGCTTTGTCGAACAGATGAATACTACCACCAGCACTATTACTGCTATTACTGCCACCACGACAGAAAACCGGAAATGGAAACGGAAGCAGCGTCCAATGGACGTCACCAATTTCCTGAAGCGTCGCGTACTAGTTCGGCGTGGCACACCAACCCTACTTTAACAGCAGCACCATACCATGGCAATCTATACAGCATAAGTAAGCTTGAATGCTTAAAGTTGCTGACAAGCAGAAAGTTCAAGCACCGTACAACTTCTGCTAGGGAGTTACGGTGCTGGGGCCGATGGCCAGGTTGTACAGATGGATGAAGAGGGTTGTCGTCATCAAGAGAAGATGAGCATCGGCTAGGAGCGAGAACAGGAGGTACGCAATGGGACGTTAGTACTACAGCCGCTACCGCCATCACGACCATCGTTATAAGAGCTGACGGTTCTCTTTACTGCCTCGAAGGCTGTGTGGAATCTTCTGCAGAGGCGGGAAATGGACTTCGCTACAAATCACCATCAGCTGACTACTCTTTCTGGCCCGGCTGCATTCAGTTCGCACCGATGGTAAATGAAATTCATTTGTATCCCGTCGAGTAACCCTGATACATATTCATAATACATAAATACCCCTGTATTACTAGAACACTGTACTGCCGACTATACGAACCCACATTTATAATACTAATAGGAACGATTGCTTTGTGTTGCCTTCTGTAATTCTGACTCGAAGGACATATAGTAAAGAACATTATTTATAGTAGAAGTGATAACAACCGCTCTGTGTATTGATACGATATCGCTATAAGGACCAGTGAAACTGTGTATCAAGTAGGGATTAACGTCAACAACGAAGATACCAGTCTATTGTCACTTTGTTTGCCTTTAGTCAATGAAAATTTTAAAATGTAAAATCCTAACTAATTAAATGGAACAGATTGCGCAAGGCAGTTGCGTTTGAAATGGCGCAGGTCCGATATATAACTTTAAGGCGTAAACGCGGCAAGACGGCTTAGGTAGGTCAAAAGATGGAGATTACTTAAGGACCCATACTGAGCTGAGATTACACTACGCAGACCACACTCATTTTAAAAGCGTTAGTGATTACGCAGGATAATATAGATTTATTAAGATGAACAAAACGCACCCCTGACACGCACAACTGAAATTCGTAATGTTATTATTAACGGTGCTGCTATCCAATCCTAAACTTTGTTCCCTCTGCATAAAATTAAAATTGATACGGTAATTGCAATATCAGATTGAAGTATCTAGAGAAAAAGACTCTTCAAATATCTGTATACTTAGAACAGCGTACATGAATCGTGAGTATAAAAGCCAAATGGGAAACCCGCACCGGTTTTCCACAAACTGACGTACGCAAATCTATGCATCATCATTTTATACATGTTTTTGAGCAGATTAACTTAGTTTGTTCGAAGACATCTGTTTAGAGAAATTAATCTTAAAACTTCCTCGATCCGGTGTCTGTGAATTTTATCCAATTATTGCTCAAATTTTGCTAACTCATCTAGTCCTGATGAAAAACCTTTTCTACTCAAATCTCCAAGACCTATTTTGACATCAAACCGCTCATTTGTTGAGGTCTTAGATCCTAACGCACGAGCACCTATCCATATATCAATACGTAACAGACGTGTTCACAGAAAATAGCTCATTTTTCTTTATCCTTTCGTCTGCTACAATCGAACACGAATTGTTTGTTGGTCTATGAAAACTCAACATCATCAACGACGTGACCTATGAGATGCCATACACAGTCATATTTACACATTCATGATTATTGGCAGTCTGCTATTTTTCTTACTTTTAGTAGATTGAATTGATCGTAGTTCTATATAGGGCTTCGATCATGAGTAAAAGGGCTGTAGACAAAAGCGGATATGTTCTATACATATAGGTTCATTTGGCCTCGATGCCAGGCTTGTCCGCGTGCACAAACGTACAAGTTCATACCCCCTAGGCATATGATCACTGTACATGAACTCAGAGCTCACAGTGCATTTGCACTGTTTGTTCCAGAGAGAAGTTCGGGAACGTGGTCTGGCAGGATTCGGTAGCCGAATACGAAGATGCTTGGTGTCTGTCAATCAAGTTATTCATAAGGAATGGTTCTTAAGTGAGAAAAGTATAAAAACTTGATAAGTTCATACAAGTCTGCGATTAATGACCTCAAGACCGGTCGGATAAAATGTGGCTAATGAATAGCGGACCTTGGTCTTTGCAGCATTGGCTTATTTCCACTATATGAGCCGATATTTTTTTTCTATTTAATAAACTTCGATATAATACATAGGTCAGTGTTGAGATAAAGGAAATGTCTAATATCAGCTCGTTTTTATCCCCTCAAAGCAGGGGTTTCGTTCCATGTGAGTAGATTCTATTTAGTAGCCAATAGCTAAGCTTCTAAATTATTGATGTAGAAGTTAGAATTATGAAATTATAGAACCAAAGACCAGTTCCTATAAAATATCTTTTGTGAAAATTTTGTTGAGGTGATTAAAACGAGGACTATAGCGAACGCAAGCAACGAAGATCGAAAAAAGTAACGCAGTGAATGTTAAAGATAAATTCCACGATAACTGTTCAGCTGATATGAATAATGACGATAATATTTCTTATTTTAGGTAGCTCCATACAATGGATTCTATCTAGATGGATGCGATGACTCAAAGTTACTCTGTAATACTAAGGGTGACTGCATTTTCGGATGCATTCTATCCGTAAACAAATCGAAACACATGCGATCGAAAGACTGAGGATATAGCATACAGAAGGAGATGCGGGTCGTCCTAAGGCGCCTTCGATGGTCTTTTTATAATACAACAATCTGTCACCTTAAAAGTACTCTAATCATGGGAGTAAAAAGATTGCCTTCCTTCAGAGATCCCTTGACCCACATGTGGGTGAAGATGTCAACGAGAACCGATCCAGCGGTTTGACGAGGACATCGGCAGCCCCTGTGAAATAATAAATAACACAGGTTTTTAACATATACCTAATTGAATTTAGCCATGCTTACATAAAAACGGTTTTATCTGTCATAGGTAATGTGAAATTGATTTTGATCCAAATATTACGCACTCGATTAGACATTGCCTTATTCATATTAGTAATATACCGTACAATCACTCTTTATATAGTCATCATTGTTACCAAGATTTTATATTTCATAGCAAATATATAAAAAGTGAAGTTCCACAGAACACACATATAGGAGAGTGTAGCTACTACGATGGTAGTTCAGAAAGCCAATGCAACGTAGTCTGATTAATTGTATTGCCTAGTTCGTGAACCGTTCGCTTTACAGGTAACTGGCAACGAATTTTACTGAACTGTTAATAAGGGCATGTAGTGGATCTCGATCAAGTTTCTTATCAATTCGACTCGCCCGAAAATTCGCACGTAAATAGGATATACGAATAGTCTATAGTAACTTAACTATAGTTCAAAAGTCTATTTTATTGGATAAAATGGAGATGGCAGTTGTGGATGAAACCAAATTTTAAGATCTTCGCTGATCACTCCTGTGTTAAAGTCTATCAGTTTTGTGGTGTTATCATCTTCAGCGACTACCGCGGCATAATGAAAATGATGCAGGCGGATACATAACTTAGACTCACTGGCTCATCAGAAAAGTGGTTTTCACGCGTTTATTTTTGGTACTGAGGCCGATATGCATTGCTTCAAACTCATAAAATATACGACACACATCTAAGTACGGGTGTTGTCGCACTCACGCAACAATGTTTCACCGATGACTTCAAAGGCGTACTCTTTCTTTTTAGGTAATGTTCCTTTCAAATCATACAGAAATAAAAATCGTAAGGAAATTATACTAAAGTCTTTTTGAGATAGTGCGTATGTAACTGGAATTTTTTCAAATGTTTTTCCCATTTTTCTTGCGAAAATTTTTTTCGCTTCTATGTATTGTTCAAAGGTAACTTTAATTTTTTTTTATAGTGGATTCAATGTTCTTTAGAGTCCAGACTGTGAATATGGGCGTTCCAGGCGAAGAAAACTGAATTTTCGACACCTATTTAGAACTTCGCTCTTACCCAATGTCAAGATTTTGCCAAGGCAAATTGGTATATTTTTTCGGTATGCAGCGAAAGCTCTGTAACGAAAAGGACCGCTTGAAGACGGTCTACTAACTCCAGAAAGGTTATATTGGATCTGGAGGACGAGCCTTTCTTTGGTCACCTATCCGCGGTTGATGAGGATTCCCTGCAAGCACTTGGCAAGAAAGACGGTCAGCAAGGCACAACGCATAGCTTCAATGACAGATGCCTACGCAAAATTGTCACGAGTAACGTAAAGCAGGGTTTCTACGTCAATATAAAGCAGATAAGTAAATGGGTCTCTTTGGGAAATACGCCTGAGCAAGGAATGGAGCTATCCGAAAATGACCATAGTCTGCGTTTGGCTAGATTCGGTCTGTTACATATACCGGTAAAGACATGAGACGGCAAAGATTTTTATAGGGCCCGACTGCATCAAGTAAACGAGGCTAGCCAACGAAAAGGCCCGGTACATAAAACAACGTCATCCTTCACCGCGATAGCGCCAGACCACACGTGAGACAGGTCTCTAGTGTCGCCCTGTAGAAGCCTAAGTAGAGGGTTATCCTGCACTTTCCATATTCTTCAGACCACATGTCGGCGAGCGATCGTTTTCCCCAATAATGGCTAGTGATAACCGTAATGGCATCTGTGACAATGTAAAAGTTTCCAAAAGTGTCTAGGTAGCTTTTTAGCATCAGACCTGAAAATTTCTGATAAGAAAAAGTTAGATGAGTAATAGGAGGTAGTCGCAGAGATTGACGGCGAGTACATAATTAATTTATCGTTAGAGCTTGAGTAGAATGCGGTGCTATTTAGTCAATTCGGTGTTTGTTAGTTTAAAAATGAACTTTACTTAGGCACGGAGTTAATACTGAGAAATACCTGTAGATAAAAAAATGAGAAAAAACAAATGCTTGAAAAGTATCGAAAATTTGCTCTAAGGGACTTTTCATAAATGCATGCTCCTCACCTGGTTGTTATATTGATGGTGACGAAATTAACGTTTCTCACAGTTTCCTTTCGAAGATTCCCCGAGCGTCTCAGACAGTCACAACAAATTGCCTTTGACAGGCTCTGTCCCACCAGTAAAACATTCGAGGTTCCTCTTTTGGCAACCAGCCAGATTACAACACTTGGCGGTAGCCGAAATGGCTATAGGCAACAGACAACTTAATATAATACCACAAGGATACAACGGTCTCTGTATGAGCGGCAAACAAATGAACTTTCAATTACTCTCTATGGATCAGCTATTCAAAGGGGACGTATCTGTTCAAACCTATCTCAATCGATCGTACGTAGCCTTTCGACCCGACATTGTCTGACAGAGTTGAAGAACTATTGACTTGCCTTTTAGCAAGCTCTGAAAAGAAAATATTTATCATACGTCGCTGTGTATAGTTTTCAGGAAGCATGTTCGTTCACAGCAAGATAAGTTTCTATCCCAAATAATTTATATAACTTTTTATAATTTATTATCGACTGGAAAATCCTTAGGTTTTTTTCATAAGTTGTTACAGTCATTATACAGAACACAGAATTAACATGAAATATTCCTAGGAGAGTGAATACATATGTGTACATATAATGCTAAATAAATAAATGTACATATAAACCCATAATAAAAAATGTTGACTTCTTATCATTTAGCAAGGGTCGCCTTGGTCTAATTGTTCATGTATCCACCATCAGAGCTAGTCAAATTAGTTTTGGAGTCGATATTATATTATTATTAAAGAACAGCAAAAAAAAAAAAAATATCAGGTAGTCTAACTTGCGCCACCTACCGATTTCTTGCGGTCCATCTATAAAGAAAGTAGTGTTCCTTATGATAACATGTGTCAAATTTAAAAGCTAAAGCTATATATCTCATTGGTTTGATCTAATATCTGAATTAACCACCTATGATAGGATAATTTGGGCTACTCCAATATTTTATAAAACTTACATTGCCACATAGTATTTAGGATGTTGATATCTCAATATTGAATGATCAAACAAAGCTTAAGAGTGTACCACCGATGCAGACAAATATTTGCATACTTTCAAATTTCCGATTAGGCGTCCTGATTGCGTTTAAAATTCTCGTCTGCCAAAATCCGGATGTCAAGAAAAGGCCTCCGCAAGTGCTATATTACATCATAGCACGTGTACGACTTCTTCGGTAAGCATATATTTGTTACCTTTGTCTCTGTTCGTTCGTACGTAAGCTGCTAATAGCATAGATGAACAACAGCCATTTCGAAATAATAAGTGATCCGTTTGTTTCAAGTAGATGAATGTCTATTACTAAATTTTCCCAATCGCTCGTTGGAAATAGTCTCCGCCAGAACAACAGACCTGGGCCACCACTTTTCTAATTTTATTGTCGGGGTGACTCTAAGCTCGGTAAGCGATTTCTCTATTGCTTTCGAAACGCTTTCGTTTCAGACTTTTTTTTTTCGTTCGAAGTCGCAGAAGGCTTGGTCCAGTGAATCCAGACTTGGGGTAACATACACATCGGGTCCTTTAACAATAATTCCTGTATGAGTATTGAAGTCTGTGCTCGTGCATTGTTATGATGAAGGACCCAAAGCATGTTGTAGCATAGTTTTGGTCTTTTGCGCCGGAGAGGCTCGCAGTTTTTTTTGAATTTTTTAATAACACTCCTTGGTGATCGTACAGCCGGACGGAATGAGTTTATGGCGGTCGAAGAGCACCGCACTTCCGAAACCGCCCTTCCAATATAAGGTCCCGTTCGCTATGCCGAAATAAACACGATCCTTTGGTGGCGCGAAGATTCAAATGACTCATTCATTCATTCACTCATTTATTTATTTTTTTTAACCAGGTAGTATAATAATAGTAGTAGGAACTTGATAGCTAGCGTCACTGAAGCGATACGATAATGATATCGACGTGAGTCAGTGTACAGGCTAGGGCATCTAAATCCAGACCTTTTCACATGACTTAAAGTTCTTAAGACAGTATCTGAATAAAAACAGATATTTCAATAAAATTTGGATGGGTTAGGCATCGCTGGCGATCATGCTTATGCTATATGAACATGATGCACTGCGTTTATAGCTTCAGTTAGGGACGAAAACCAGTAACGGATCATTTTCAAGATATTCCGTTTTTTATTTGCAAACAACTTTTTAATCGTAACTGTGCGTCAAGCGATACCGCGTTAAAGAGTTCAAATGGTACAGAAAGGCGATATAAATATCAAGAAAGCTAATTTTCGGAGCTTACCTGAACTACCCATTAAGACCTTACGACAGCATTGAATTTCTGCATGAAAAACTTAAGTCTGCCAAAAATGGTTGATCCTTCTTCAGATTCCAACAATTACATCTTGTTGCCTCGTCTTAAGAAGAACTGTATTTCTTCTGGTACTAAAAAGTTACAGACAAACGTATGCCCAGTCCGATAAATAATAAGCCAAAGTTTATTTGAATTTAAATGTACCGCGTTAGATGTAAGCCGTAGGTAAGAAAGTGCGTGTCTGAAAGGCATAAATTGAAAATCGAATTATCTTCAGTCAGTGCCGATTCCGTGCAGAAATATTCAAAAGACATTGATGCTTGTCGGTCATATGTAAATATAAATGAATTTTGACGCAAAAAGGGCCTATGCTCACTTCAGCTTAGGTTGAAAGGAGCAATTTTTTCGTAAATACTGGAACCTTAAATTCATTTTTGGGCTAACTTTGGTAAACTTTTTCTCTGTACTTACTGCGCCAGCAACGATATCCAACAAGTTATGTTTTGATTTCCTTTAGTAACTATGTTTGGCCTAGAAAAAGTTTCTATAATAGAAATCGTATGCTTTGAAATATTTAGAGCTGGATACAGTAGCTTAGCATAAAGTAAAAAAGGAATATTATTGTAATAAATCGATGCGGTTAAAAGCCATATTTTCCCTTCTCTCTTTAGAACCGGCTCAGCCTGTAAAGCCCACTTTTTTTCAAGATGCCTGCCAATAAGAAGATGCAGCCACAAAAATCGCTCCCACCAAAGCTTATTTTATTATTTTAAGTTTACTTCCGGATATATTAAATACCTTGTTGTAAAATAAGGCCTACCTGTTAGGATATTTTCGCTTGATTTAAATGTCCTAATGATAATTAGCGAAAAATATGCATATACCGAACTGTTTCTCTCGGCCAGTAGATAAGATCTATAAAAAAACTACTGCAATGAATGGATACGTGAGAATTTAATAGAGAAATTGAACAATACTCGTGAACGGTGAAACAATTGACAGCTATCTCAAAAATGCCACTTACAACCTATGAGAATAGAAACTAATTTAGTTAGTTACTACAGTTTATTCGAATCCTTATAACTGAGGCTTAACTGCTTTCAAATCCCGGAATTGATCCAAATGCCATCGATCGTTGCAAGGTAAAAAAAGCGCCAACAGAGCAGGACGCATGTTCGTACACGATAGCACACTTTGTCCTGCATTATCCTGTTAAATCGAGCTTTATAGAAACGCTGGTCTGGCAACATCACAGCTCTCATCTCACTTGCGTAGCTCCTGACTTGATCTGTGAAGTTAGAGTTACTTTTAATGATAGCGTCTGTCAGAGAACTGCATATTTTGTCCGGGCAAAATCCATACAATACAATCATCATGCCAAATCTACACGTACACATACGAGTTATGGCAGCGACTCGCAGCGTGAGTTCCTGGTGGCAGACTCAGAGTGAATTAGGTTCAGTTTCCGATGAAAACTTATATGGCTCTTTAGTAGTTTACCGGTAAAAACACAGGTCTCGAATCATTACGGTTCAGCTATCCCGTTAATGAAGTAAGCACAGGCAGCTTTAAATGAGGTCTCAAACAAATTGATTAAGGAATCTTAAAGAACGTTAACTATGACACAGGTGATAATTTTTTTACTTCTCTGTGTTTCAGGGCGGTGATAACTACTAAACGTAGTTAGAAGCCCAAGTCTTTACACAGAGGAGAGTACGAACATCTCAAACCTAGAACCTTTGTCTAGCTAGAAATCATTCCAGATCGCTTACGAATACCTGGAAGCAGAAAAATCATGCCCTTTAAACCAAGGCATATCTTTTGTAGCAGTTATCTTTTCCGTGTTTGTCTTATATACAATTAGAGGGTCGCTAAAATCTTAGCGAACAATTTTACCTGACTCAATAATTCGCACGAGTCTTTGTGATTTCGCTATATA
>NW_019215546.1:0-9839 GCF_002532875.2 Varroa jacobsoni | reverse complement strand
GAGGGAGAGGAGAGAGAGAGAGAGAGAGAGAGAGAGAGAGAGAGAGAGAGAGAGAGAGAGAGAGAGAGAGAGAGAGAGAGAGAGAGAGAGAGAGAGACGGGGGAAAGGCAGAACCAAAAACATATTGCCGCCAGGCCAGAGCATACGGTTTAGAGAAGCAGTTTATATTGATTTAGTTACCTGAGTAGTTAGACCAGTGTTTTGCACCGAGTTAGATCATAGGTTACTTGCATGTTATTAGACGTCACACCTGACAGAATATTTAGATCACGTAATGTCCTTTTGTCCATACGTTAGCAAGACAAATGTGTATCAATATCACCTAAATCTGAAAACACGCTTTTTGCAGCAAACATCATATCCTTCGCTTTTAGTTTCAGGTGGTTGTATGGAAGTTTAGGCGTTCAGCTAAGCATTGGCTTGTGACGTATTTTTTAAGCGGGTGATATATTTGCATCAATATAAAACGGCGAAATAGGCTATTACTTATTAAAGTCCGGAAAGTACGCTTGGGTCCAAAATTAAGCCTGAAAGCGGCCATGTTGTACATTTAGTAGCATCGGGAACGTCCTACACAGAGTGGAAACAATCGACAAGAATAAGACGGGTAACAATGACATGCATATGGCCTAGCTACATCTATTGAATAAAGCTGTCCGCCCAGAAAGACCTGGAGCACAAGGCAAACACATCCTTTTCGATAACAACCCCAATCCGCAATGGACAAAGCTGGTTGAAGCCCCCCTTCTCACCCCGTCATAAATATATTTAACACCAAAGACGCCAACAAATTCTTCGATGTAGCTCTGAAAATATTGATATAATAGTCGGAGTACATATATTGGTTGAAAGAAAGGATAGCGGTATAGCTGTAAATATAGGATAAATTATATAATAACTAATTAATGGGCTAAATATAACGCGAGGCTCTTTTTCTTTGGTTAAAAAACACCATTACTTATTGGATGCGTAACTTTATCTCGGGCTTGTCTAAGGTGTCAATACCTCATCATTATCAATAGAGCACTAGTCAGGGGGAATTTGCAGGCTGTTATAACGTTATATAGATATTCAATTACATAAATAAGACACACATTCGAGCGGTTAAAAAAAGATTTCCTTAAAAGATTGCTGCCTTTAGTAACCCAAACTTCTGAGTTTGTTGTTCATATAAACATTGATTTCACTCATTTCGACCACTCTGAAGCGAACAACTTTCAATTTTATCAAATTTTATCAGTGTTTATTTTCGTAATGAAGGATGGCAATATGTTGTTTTATTTATGATAATCCATCACAAACATTGATCCATCGACCAGTAAAGCTAATTCCAAACTGCATCACTAGAAAAGCTCCGGAGGGCCTTCAATGTCCCTCGAACTTCCCCTCCATTTCGTGCTATGATTCGGATAGTCAGTAGAGGTAGTACACGACAAATAGCACTAGAACCCAAGGGGTGAACAGCTCTTAAATCACAGATTAAAATACGACGTGACCTTTGGGAGTTGCTGTTTCGCAGCCTTATTCGTGCTTTTCCCCGGGAGCCATTTTCTCGCAAAGAAAACCTCAATAGCTCATGCGACCCGTGAACCGTGCTGAAGAATCTACGCGTCTAAATATATAGGCTATCAGTTTAATAATGAACACTTAAATTTAACGGAAAATTTGCAATTTAGAACAACGTAAATTTAAATGGTAAACAAGAAAGGAAGCAAAATCGGATAGTAACGAGTCAATTACACACACACACGCACGCTGTTTAAAATAAGCATATTATCGACTGTTGTGTAATTTCTTTCTGTCTAAATCCTTTATCGTTTCTATAGCCATTGTTTTACGTTGAAACTAGTCAGGGTAATGGTGCAGGATCCTAAACTCCTAAAATCGACGAAAATAATAGCAATATATCTATTGAACACTGCTACGTTTAAAATAACCTTGTACTAAAATTTCGGGAAAACTTGTAACACGCGATTGTCGCCTTTCAGAAGACATCTTTCATGCTTGAATGAACGTTTAAATTTTTAGTTTTAGCAGCCTTTTACATATGTTCCAACTCTAGATTTTTTTGCATTTGGCTAAGAGATTTAGCAAAGGAGCATTTTGGATACGCCATATTTTCTTAAGCGTCTGTTCAAACAACAGCGTAAACGCCTCATTTACCTAAACACATTGAATCTAAAACGTGTGATATTGGGTCGACAACTCCAGGTTTAGTTTGTCTATAGAATGAAGCAATTCTTTATACTACGATACACCTATTTTGGATACCTACCTATAATGTCACCATTCTATCGCCTCTTCAGTTGATTTTCTCGTTAACGTTCACGCGACAACTTCAACTAACGGAAGCTGTTTGTCGCATTTTCCCTTAACTTGCTTCCCTGCTATTAAACCAAAAATCACCGCTTTGCCAACTCGATGTACTAGAAAAGCTTTCTTAGAGAAACCGGATGCGGGCTGACTTTGCAAGCCATTCACCGGAAATGACAACGCTCATTTGCCCATTTCTTATCGATTTAGCCCATTGGCGCTTGTTCAGGAGTGCTGTCTCCCAACACGTCGTCCTTTCAGTCAAACATCTCGTACAGCTCAGCATGTATTGCCCCACTGCCAATGCACATAATTTATCTCTTAAATACACCCCTGTTCTCCCCATGGAAATGGTATGACGTAGCTGGCTATCTACCTGCATCTATGTGTAAATAATACTACAAATTTTTGTTGTGATACGGGTACTGTATGTAGTCCTGTTGAAATAGTCCAAGTAAAAGTACACATAAGACGTCTTGCAATATTCTGTGAGAAAGGAGAAAGAGGAGCGGCAATTGCATCTTCTCGCTCACAATTTCGCGTGCTCAGTAAACGCGTATATATATGTGTAAACAGAAGTTCATATCAGAATAGCACGAGTAACTTCTAGCAAACACATTCGAGGCCTGCCAGCCCAATAAGCGTAAAAAGTATCTGCAATTCGACGAGGTGGTTTTAGCATAGCAACCGCCGAGTCCTTTTGCTTCGGATACTATCCCAAAGTCTCTATCAGCGTGTGCCCTCGGCCGAACGCTCAGCTATAACGGCTGCCGAGTGTCTGTTCTTTCATCGTTATCTGCCCCTTTGCGAGCGGAAACGCCAGTGAACGGAAGCGCCCATCGACCATCGGGCACCAGAGACTTGCGGACTCTAACGGGGGCATAGGAACTGCCTGATATTTGCCGCCGTACCCTATCGTTAGGCCGGTTCAACTTGCGACAAGGGACAACGGACCCACTTTCAACCGGTACATGGACGATGATGACTACGATGGAGATACTAATGGAGGAGCTGATGAAAATTGCGTTTGAAATCATTAGCCGCACTTTTGTACCTCGTTTGCTTAAATATTGTTTCTCGCTATCCTCTAGCTAGCGTTCCGGAACACGCGTGCCAATGGTTATAGAAATAGGTATTATATGATAATGGAAATAGATTTTAGATAGGCTCTTTTAGGATGCGCTTTTTAAACCATTAACTATCAATGGAAACTATGTGACATATAGAAAGTAGGGCTATATAAAACAGGGGTTATATAGGCCACGCTTTTTTCTAGATTTATTTGGACGAACACGGGTGAACATTTTTGGTGTAATTTTATTATTTTGGTCTAGTTTGAGTATCAATAAAATTTCAAGAGGTAGGGCGGAACACCTAAGTATTTTTTTCGCATTTTAGCGCATCTTTATTAAACAAGACGGAAGCAGAATGATTACCATTATTTTTAACCACGATTTTGCAATGGTAAATTGAAAGCAAGTTACGTTCCGCAAAAGCTGATTAGAATTACATGACCACATTGGAGACTATATGAGCCAGCGTAAGGTGTATATATAGGCGAGATCACTTCAAGCATATATGAATCTAATTTTTACAAAGAAATGAAAAGACTTTGTTGTCTCAGTATACAACTTAGTTTAGTAAAAATGGGCATACTGGTATTTATGTTAAGTCAATAACAGGTCAGACAAAACAATATTAGCTAATAATAACAATAGTAAATACACACCACGTGGCGGATAATCCCGATCATGAACTGGGGTTTGTCATTGATTGTTATTTATACAGACTTCAACCTAGCTTTTGGACAATAGCGCGCGAATCGTTACTGTTCGTCTTTACTTCTTGAACACAACTCGTGTAATTACAGCAATTAGGCCATTCAGGATCCGGCTTCGTGAACCCAAAAGTTATACTTCTTGGCCTTAAATGGTTACAAAACATCATCATGATTTCTATTCATATTTATACACAAAAGAAAAAGCATGATTGCTTTAGCTTTGTCGCTATAGCTCTACCTATAGATCAACGACTAAGTATATCTAATTGATAGTAGTTCAGCCGCATGGAATGCGATGAGGCCATTTAGGTCGCATAATATAGAAAGCTTTAACGAACACAGCCAGCCCAAATTTTTCTTTGTGCCGGTCGTATTCGTTAAAGCTTTTTCTTCACAATTTTAGCTCGCATGCTCCCACCCCTCTCTAGATGAAGTGTTTATGAGTAAAAAAGAAACTTTGCCGAACCTATTTTGGGTAAATCTGAAAAAATCGACTTTTTTTGTTTAAATCTCTAGAAGCTTCTGGGAGAGTAAAGCTTATGTTTCGTTTACTGATGCTACCATACCCATTGACTCTTGTCATTGATCATTAGCTAGATCTTCTCTAATAGAGCGTTGTGATAAGGCCATCATACAACTTTCGTGACTCATGGATTTCGGGTACTCTGCCTATCGCAAAACATCTATAAAAGATTTAGCAACGTAGTGCAGGAAGACCGTGACGCCGCCGCAAGCCGCCATAGGGTTTTCTGTTCAAACTCAAGCACCTGAAGTATACCGCCATACAAGTGTGGGAACAGTACGAAGAAGGAACTGCGAGCCGTTAGTAAACATCGGGGTGGAAGATCATACCTTCTTGGACAAGAATAATCTACGGAACACTAAATCGGTGCTTCTGTACAGTGAGTATTATCGACTGTATTACCTTTCAAACAAACAGTAGCCTTTTGGTTTATGACGAGATCACAGTATATTGTTGACGGACATTCCGAGTTTCTCGAGTAAGTTTCATGCTTTCAAAAACAGAGACCATAAATCAGACGTGGAATGGATAAACAACAGCTATTACTTTAAAGCGACAAACAAACTTAAATCTAGGTCATAAATACATACACACATAAGCACTTGCACCAATACGATGTGCAAATGCTCCTCGTTATCAAGGACCAGTGTCTGTACCTAATTTTCTATTCCAATTAACGTTGTACGCTTCTTGCCAGACCTATAGAATTATAAACGACCTTTGAAGCGTGTTATCAATGAAACGGTTGCAGCATAAGCGGCCACCCGCCATCGATTTCTTCAACACAGCCGAATTGTATATTTTTCATGTTCCGTTTCTTTCTTTCATATGGTCGCCGTCCGGCTTCTTCGTTTGCCTCCACCGCCAACGCCCCATCGCCGCCGTCGTTTTCCAGTCGTTTGTCTATTTTTTTCTCATTGTTGTTATTGTACTCACTGGCTCACTCCCTGTAACGGCTGGTTGCCACTTGTCCGACTGCGCGTCTGCTTCCCATGGGTGGCCAATAAGAGGGAGCGGAAGTAGGACTGTCGTTTGTTCGTCTATCGACATGTGTGTTTGTCTATCAAATAATAACGGAAGCAGCTGTGGCAGAGCTCGTTCCATCTGAATGACGGTCACGTCAGTTTCATTCCCAATCAGTTGGGGTTACGAATGGCTATATGGGACTACTGGACCCTCAAACGCGTGGACAACAGAAAAATGAAAGGCTAAATAAGACAGGGTCATAGATGCAGCCGCCGCTGCCATTGCCATTGTCGCTGTTGCTGAATCGATATTCTTTTGCCTTTGGGGACATTTTGTCCCTTTCACTTTCTTTTTTGCTCTCCCTTTACCTTTCGTATCTCTTACCCCCGCCCCCACCCCCTCCCACGGTTACTCCTGCGCTTGCCTATTCGTCTTCTTTTACCGCCCACTTTTTACGAGCCCCTCATTTTCGTTACTCGCCAGAGCTCTTCCCTCCTTTTAACTGGCCCGGTTTATACATACGCACCGCTACGAAGCAGAAAAGAAAAGAAGAGCTTGGGAAAGGAATAAAGTAAAAGGATGTGGGGAAAAGAAGTTGCTATTTACGTGGTTTATTAAACCTATCCAACAGTAAGTATTCCCTACGGTCGAATTCGATGTCTCTATCAGTCGCAACAGAAGCTATAGTCTAGCACATATGTGCACCCTCTGTGTGTTGCGTTTACCTCGATATATTACGGTCATAGACGTCTGTCTTGAGTTCAAGTATAAACATGTAACTGAATAATATGTTAACTAGAGTGTAAGTTACAACAACAACGATAAAATTACCGACCTTGCGTTCAGACATGTGTAAACTATATCCTAACATGGCCTTACCGTTAAATATGCATACATGTAGACTATCACGAACACTTATAATGAAACTCGCGGCGAAACATAATAATTTGTCTTTCTTTGTGAATATACGATATTGTTCAATAGAACGGCATCTATTTTGAGTTGAGTCGAGTGGAAGACGCATGCTTTACCAGTAAAGGAAATGCCAAAGAAAAAAACTTATTGGCGATGCAGCTAGACACAAACAACGACGCGCTGGGAGACAGTCATCTAAACAGGTAGATAGTGGCTAAAATACGGGATGTAAAACGTAAGAAACCATTTAGGTTGACTGATTGAATATAATGTCGACTAGTAAACGCGGCACAAATGATATTTATTCACGGAAAATTGCAAGTGGTTAATGGTTATACCCTATACATCGGTATACAATTACGTGATACAGGCGGGCAAATATCTATGTATTGTTTTATTTTGATTCAATAATTTACCCAATTTGCTTCTCAGCTAATGAAAGCCCATTCCTAAAGGCGTTCATTTTCTGTTGCCGATTTTTCAGGTATATAGGGTATTGTTAATAACGATCAGGTCCCTTAGGTCTGACGTTTGCAAGGCGCTTCGCCTTTGAAGCCGAATACGTATTGCATAGCCAGTACGATCTTGAATAACCGGCGCAGAAGATCGTTATACTGGTGACAATCTAACCCTCAAACGATAATGCGTCTTCACAGTGAGGCAATTAGCAAGACCAAGAAGTGGCTACGTTAAGAGACAAATACATCGCACACGAGTCTCAGAGAGTATGAACCCATTCATACGATACCCGCTTTATTTCGGGAGCATATCAGTTCGGTATGCTGGGCTTCCTTTACTACATGCTATGCCGCCAGAGCAGTCTGATATGGTGTTCAAGCGATCTTTTTTTTTGAGTCGGATTAACAAGTCAAAATTATCCTTCGCTTGTATACTAGAAAAGTTCAGCATGCCGATATAGTCAAATCAAGGCCGACCTATTCGTCATTTAATTTTCTAGGCGCATTCGGACTAGATACTGAGTATTCAACTGAATGCTAGAGCAAAACGCAGATTTTTAATTTGATCAATAAAACGTCTTATTACCTCATTACGGTACATTACCTCATGTTAGCAATCTATCCTGTTTTGCCATGATGACACCTACAGCTTTACTTTTTCAGTCGTGCAATTGCAGTGAGTTTTGTTAAAATATGGCCAACGTTTCCAGAAATTAAATTATTTTCTACCGAACATGGATCCTATATCAAAAAGGATCAAAAAATCGTGACATGCATAATTGTCGAAATTATACGTTCTTCTATATGTTAACCATTATTCATTCATCTGACCAGTATACCTAGTGTCACCGTTATCGACAACAGACTTGATCGAAAAGAGCCGCTTAGCCATCTTGATAGATTGTAGCAGGACAGGTACATATAATTGCATTAACCATAACCCCACGGGTCTTGCTGTCGCAACTATATTTTATTACATGGTAATACTTTTGTCTGGCTCCTTCTATCAGCCTGTTCGAAGTAGGCTACCGTTTTCACGCTACGATTAGCGACACGTATAAGTAATACATACGAATATAAGCATCCGATGTGCTAGTTTCGCACAGTCTGTTGCTAGGGGGTTCATCTGGGGCAAGACGCAGTTCAGCGACGGTAACCCTGACGGTAGCAAGTACTGCATGTACAAGTGAGGATAATACGGCATTGTGATTCTGCGAGCATTTCGGTCCCAATCATCTAGAAACCGTGGAAAAATTCTGTTCTCTTGAACAGCAGTGCCATTACACTACCATAGGCAGCGTCAGGTTCTCTGCAGGCTAGCAGCTTTTTCAACTCCACCACCGCCTCTTCCTAATGCGGCCATAACCGCAGCGACCGCCCGATCTGCGTAGACCCCGCAGTTTCGAATGCGCTCGTTTATCACAATTGCTGTGATGGACTGGTACGATGCTATAATCAATTGACATTCCTAATTCACGAATAGGTTGCAGCGGCCGCGAAGAGACCCTGCGGTACGCTTTGGCACTCGTAGTACAAGCTTGACCCTTAACTGCCTACATCGTGTTGACCGGCGCCGTAGACTACATAGAGTAGCAACCTTTCTCACTTCACTGGGCGACATCAAAGAACAGGAAATCAAAAGTCGCTTAAGGTACCAATAATAATTTGATTTCCTATTATTTACCTAGGCTTGAATTTCTTTCTTCTTGTGGGAAACAACAAATATATAAATATTAAAATAAGAGATGTGATTTGTGGAAAGATAGATATGATTTACTGCTACTGGAGGCTGAAAGCTGTTCTTTGGCAATTACGGCTGTGGAGAACGTTCGTTCGAAATAAAAGCCTTATGCTATTTAACTAGCGTAGCTGACAGTTAGAATGGATTGTGTCATAAGCAGAGTTAGCATTAAGAGCCTATTCGCAGGGCGGGCAATTTCGAAATAGTATTAAACGTATTTCGAAGGAAGCTTGGGAAAAGAATGTAAAAATAGTCGAAACAAAAAGGGAATTAAGATAGAGCAAGAATTATTTTTAGGAGATCTTTTCCAAGTAGAGGTAGCACGATGTACACGACGGACCCTACTCGGGCATGACATTGACTTACTTGTCTTTAGGTCTCTGTATGCATTACGTATACACAAATACATTTCTTAGAACTTACAAATAAATTAAGCATTATAGCTTCGAAATAGAGAGTGGAACGAGTCCAATGCGTGAATCAGGCTAAGACAAGTAATCGCCGACAGATCCACTTAAGCCTCTACTATTGAACTCTATTTAACAGGTGTCAATAGCGTTACACAGCATAGCGCTGCAGCGAATTGTAATTTAGTTCAAGCTGATCAAACGAAAAGTTCAAAAATCACACATCTGCAAACTTACCGTCTTCACAACAACGACAAACAGCCACACATTAGCACGTTGGAACCCCTGTTTGTCTCATCTATATCAATATCTATTTAGACTTTTCTAGTTTCTAATGTACATATGCGCCACACTGTTAATTAATATTTGCACCGTTGCAAACATTTTAAATATATATTATTATAATAGCAAATGTGGCGATATTTGTGCGGATCTGCGCGGTGGGCCGACGCTAATGACTCAGCAAAATTTCAAAATTTTGGCTCAAAATCTGAGCCGAGAGACTTCATGTGAGGATACGCTATCCCCAACTTCACTACGGCGCGTTACCGAATTGACCATCATGGTCTAACTATACATTGTTCGTTAATTTGTTAAGCGTAAGCCAGCAATTTCCAATTGTACATCTAGTAAGAGGCCTAAATCTAATCTCTTCTATGATACATCGCACAGATACATCGAAATGCCAAGCGACTCGTGGAGCTATATGAAAAAGTAGAGCAAAAAATAAATAATC
>NW_019215545.1:0-9856 GCF_002532875.2 Varroa jacobsoni | reverse complement strand
GTATAATAAGATACGTACGTATTATAAGAAAAAAAAAACTAAATCTTTTTGCGACGAGGCAACGCAAATTTTGTAGGTGTTAGGTTGTTAGCAAAACTATTAACACGGAATACATTATATGAAAGCCGGCTGCAGAGGCGCATACGTTCACAAACATGACGATGTAGGTTTTCCTAGCTTGATAATTTCCATCACTTCATTGAAAGAAAAGAGATCGAAAATTTTCTGTGAGTTTCAGTTATTTTCGGAACCAGAAACGTTAATTAATTGCTTTGCATATAATTTTCATTAATGGCAACACATTTTCAGTATCTGAGAAATACACATTAACTTTGTATAGTCGACCTTTTGTACTCGCTGGCTACAGGAGCACATGCACCTGTACAGCTGAAAAGAATGTTTCACCGGAATGGAAAGACCGTGTTTTTACATTGGTGGCAAAAAAAATTTCCGTCCCATTGGTAAAGCAGTCGCGGACGTTATACACAAGTAGCAGTCGATTGCAAAACCTAAGGGGTTACCGATGGACTCCGTATACATGTACTGTGTCACCGTCTTCACGCATCAGCCAGTAAATCTAGTCCAACTACGTGTTTGTGTTTGAACGACCCTCTAAAAACGACTATTTAAAAAATTGTTCGAATCATCGTTCGTATCTAATGTGAGTTCAGTAAGCGAATGCCGTAGTAGGATCAGGGAATAGAACCCGTCTGCTGCCAGAGCATGTCGTATCACTCGACCGAACCTGTCCTTAAACCAAATAAACACATGAAATTTCTTATTTGCTACATATACGGGTTACATTGTGAAGGTTCCGCTGGCGCACTACGTGAACATTATCATTTGGTCAACTTTTCAGGACGCTGTTGCCTATCTTGACGGCATCTTAGTTCGAGTATATGCCATTGCAATATGGCGTTCAAACGGCGAAAGTTATCAATTTGCACACAGATGATGGCGGCCGCAGGTATCATTGTAGAATTAGACTCAATCACAATAAGACGGACGTTCAGAATCAACGTAGCGCTATTCTCTATAATTGTCATTCGATATAGTCGGCCACGTTTCTAGCTACATAATGCACCTAAACACAGCTCTAAGAAGCGAACTAATCTGTGATTGTGGATCACGAATTATATATATATGTATATAAAAGCTGGCTAAACATTTTTCGAGGACTAAAAGGCGTCTCAGATATTTTTTACGGAAACCTGCGGAAATATGTAGAGATTTCAGAGAAACAAGTCTGTTAAAACGAAAAAAAAAACTACGAGTACACCCCGCTTCTAATGGCGAACTGTGATTTATTCAGTGCGTAGGAGCCTCTTATGTAGAGATTTGAGCCGCGTAATTTACACAGAAATTATAGTTATATTTCTGCATTCTGCCGTACTGCCGCCAGCATGTCTCCAAAAATATCTGATAGCTGTGTGGAATCATTTAACTTACGATGATAAATGTCACACGATTATGCGGCCGCAAGTCGGTGTTCATTAATGTCTTCCTTGAACTTCTGCGGGGCAAGCTTTCCGTATGAAACGTGCTTCCACGTGCACTTGCCGGTTTCACCCGCCAGAGCCTCAATCTCGGATGCGGTCCAGCTGGTGCCGACTCCAGGAGGTCTCTCTGAGAAGGTCGGTGTAAACAAGTGGGTAAGACTTTGCAGGTCAGACAATTAGGAGAAACATTTTTCTGTAAAAAACGGGCAAAATTTAGCGGCACTGTTAACTGATCCCCGCAACGGACGAAACTTGGTCCCAGTGTCTTTGCGTGAATCGGTCGATCAAGGGTTCATTAGGAATTAACTGGATCGGGAATCACTTCTAAAGTTGCGTTAAACGCCTCTTTGTCCCATGACCGCTCCAAACCAAAAATCTTTTTTTCCTTTTTGCAGTCGGTTGCTACACATCCGTCAAAGCTCTCTGTTGCGCCACAACTACTCCTAAGGAGACAACTGGATCGGGGTACTTCTTCTAGAAAAACAATTGGGTCAGGGGACATTTCTTTCGGAAAGACAATGCAGAACAAGGATAAAAAGTGGCTTCCTCCGCGAAGACAATCGGAGCGGAGGTCATTTTTCTAGAACGACAATTGGGTCAGGAGTCACTTCTTTTAAGGAAACAATTGGATCGGGGGCACCTCTTCTAGGAAGGCAATTGAATCGAAGATTCTTCTAGAAATGAATTAGGCCAAGGGTTACTTTTTTTAGAAATCTCTCGGATAGCTTCACCGTGTTGCGCTGCGCATCTCTTTACCCCATAAGCGCTTGAAGCTAAAAACTCTGCGGAAGCAAACCCTGCAGTTACAGAATCTGTGGCCGGTTACTAGATGTTCATCGAACCTCCTTGACGGGTGTTGCCTGCCACAGCCCAGAACTCGAACCTCCTTGACCCCCCTAGGAAGCGTTTTTTGGCAGATAATGAAATCGTTTTTTTAACTTCCTGATTCTGATAATACTGAAACACGACTCAAACCTTCAACGGAAGCACATACATCCACGAAACCCGCTAGAATATCGAATATAATTTTATCGCATGTTAAAACATGATAAACTACATTAGCCGCGTTAGTACTTTTGTGTATCTTTGAATGGACGCTATGGATTCATCGTTCTCAAGCGCCTACAGCGTCCCTAACAGCAGCTAAATCCTCGACGGGTGAACATAGATAAGTGTCCATAGATAGTAAACCTATATATTTAAATGGCACGAAGCATCAACTACTATTGTTAAAGGCGGATTTTATAAAACTATTGCTTCTAGTGTCACCGTGTCATTTAGGCTAATTGATATTATCAAAGAGAAACTTAACTTGGAACTCTGTAATACTTAGTGTTGCTTTCGATAATTAGAACGTTCTGCTGTGAGGACAAAACAAACATAACCTTGAGATGTGTACTAGAGCCTTAGGGGGTCGAAGTGGAACGGTTTGAGGTGAAATGGTAAGGGTCACTTGGAGCGATATTCATCTCATCGATATGATCGGAGGTAACAAAGCTCCTTGTTATACTTGAAGGTCTATAATGTACAATAGCCCACTAGAGAATCAGATGGACGCAACTATATTTTTGACATGAGGTCCATATAAATCACACAATTAATTGTAGTAACAACAAGAAAGTGATCGTTTAGAAGAAACATTACGAGGTACAGTGTAAGCGTATAGCTGTTAGTGAAACGTATGAAGTAAACAAAAAAAAATATATATATAGTTTTCCATGCATTTCTCGGTAACGACAACATTAGATTTCACACTCGAGCGGCTGGACGATGCAAGCAAATATTCTTAGTTGTTTCATTATATCTATATACTATGTATAAAAATCTGTCATAATTAAAACGATAATCATTGTTATAATTTACACCCTGATAGATGGCGGCATAATAGTTCGTTTGGGTTGTATTACCAAAATGTCTGCTTGCCAAATGAGCGATATCTAGGTCGAACGTAAACATAACTTTTTAGTTGAAGAGGACTAGCTTTCAAATGAACGAAACGAAAGGCCATTTTGAATTTTAATTCTCAGAAATCTACTGAAGCGTACGTCTGAAAGTACTTTGCATTAGAGGGCCCTGTAATGCAAGGTACATTCCAAAGGCCTCTTTTTGCTAAAGGCCGATCTATGTAAACTCAATACTAGGCTTTAAGAAAAGTCTCCTAATGTAATGAAAAAATGTGTGCCTTCATGGCAGCTTATGGGAGCATCAGAAAATTATGACCAGTTAACCAAAGCAGCATGCAAGCAATATGGGAAATTAATTAAAGTTGGCTATTTTGAAGGTAACCTTTTGCATAATCTATTTTCTTCCTTTGTTTTGAGGTCTCGTAGTGATATTCACGTAAAGGCATAGACAGCAAGGGCAACAATGCAGATAAGCGGGTTTCTGAAAGCATCAAACTTCAGTTGAAATCGCGTTTGTTTCTGAATCAAATTTATTGTTCTTATTACACACTAGCAAAACGACGGATAAAAATGAAATTCATAGGATGCTGACTCGTGAATCATTAAGTCCTGGCTAATTTTCGATCGATTTACATAACTTTCCTAGACTATTAATATTAAATCGAATACCTATGGCACTGGAAATATAAGTTCATTGCTAACTAAAAAAGAATTTCCTAAAAGTCCGGGTGCCATTGCTGCTCTTTAGGCTAACGTGTGACTGCCATTCCTTTTGTCGCTCTGCTCAGAATCCTGATGAGCTCCCACACCGTGCTGAAAGTGCGCATCAATAAGAGGGCCTAGATTCCCTCAGCTCAGGTTTTCATGAGGTAGATTTGAACAGAATGAAGGTACGGTTAGAGCGGTCAGACGGTAGTTTATTTCAAGTACGTTTAGGCATCATCACCCTGCAAAGCGATAATCGAAAATCAACGATAGATGAATGCGCAAGAAGGCTATGGAACATAGAAATATTTTACTATGTAAACGTAACCCGTTATACCGGTGTCATCTTCTCCAAAACTTAGCACTAAGTTAACAGTAAGTAAGAAATATGGACAACATACTGTGAGAAACAAAAATAATAGAAATGCACTCAGAAAAATCTCTTAAAGCTTGTAGTCACGGCCTCTAGGCAAGCAGAAGGTATTTATATTAAGCGCAACGTGATAAATACAACCGAAGAACAGTACAATTTGAGTGTGAGAGTACAATTTGAAAAGCGTTCGACAACTTGTTTATTTGTCTACAGGACCAAAAAAGGCATCAAGGCTGAACGAGAAAAATACCATAGGATAACAGTTGAAATAGCCCGAATGAAGGACCTGAAAATAGCGCAATGCATTGCTACTTTAAAAAATCTTCATATAACGCACTGCTGTCTGCACAAGTTCTCATACGAGTAACTTAGCGTTAGGTACATGCAACTGTAATGTACAAGAAACTTGTTCGGTATAGTTAAAGTGGCGTGCCGAATAAATGAATCAAGGTTGACTAAACGCAACATCAAACGCGGTTTATAGATTTTGTCCCATAAAATCCGATCCCTTGGATTATAATTGATTATAATAAGCTTGATCCTACATAATTAACAAGTTGATTACTACTGACTGTAGTAAAATAAGACATTTTCGGCTTGTATGCACCTCTAAGCAAGAAAGGTTGAGGAGCATGCTGCCGGGAGTAGCTTTACCCTAAACAAAGCCCTATAGCGATAGAAAGATTGTGTTCGACAAACAATTCTCTGTTGGGAAGTAACTTTGTTCATCAAACAGAAAGCTACGCAACTCTCAGGGCAAGTTTCCCCCATACTCATTAATACCCCTATGTTTCCTGAGGCTTATATCGTCTGTCTCGCTCTAATCCTTTAATGTTGTTTTTTCTTCATTTCCCGCAGGCGTGATATGTAGCCTAGTTGCACTGACAGACGAACGTCACTATCTATACAATGTGATTTTTGGCATTAACTCTATCGTCCTTGATACCCGTCTCGCCGATCTGCCAGCGGTTCTGCAACACGAGCTTTGCCCCCCCATCCCGGTATGGCAGGACCGCTGTATTAGTATCAAAGCAAACAATATTGTGTCACGTTAATGATCTGACCGATAAAAATAGAGAAGTTTCCTAGGAGCGGCGGGTTAACTGTTGCATGAACCTTTGAGTCTATGCTAAAAGCTTTTCCATTCATATAATGGTGATCACACTGGTGCCGAGCCTGTTTGGCATATTGTTCAAGTCGCTCTTCGTTGCAAAACAGCTTGAAGAAATTTTTGCCACCAACGGCTGCAACAAAATCAGCCACAGCAGCGACGAATGATGCCTTTTGTCCTGGCTATGCACATTCTCTCCGAGTTAGGTAAAACATTAGACACACATCAGCATGATACCCATTGTGCCTGGGCTGCAATAACGCATACATGGGTCGTTCGTAAATGAGGCTAATTAAAGTTGGATGCTCGTATGGCTGACAGTAGCTGAAGATTTTATTTAGTTTTCACTTGAACACGTGCTATTTCATGCAACTGGGAAGAAAGGGAAAAGTGGTACGATGCATTTCTGTAACGTCTTCAATCGAAATTATTAACGTTGACGACGTAACAAATATTAGACGCCTCTAAGGATATGCGTTCGTCAGCCTACAAATATCTGAATGGAAAATTTCATATTGTAGCTTCTTTTTTCCAGGAACACCTGGATTTGTTGAATCGGTTGCCAGGTGTCGGAATTTCTTTAGCTCGTTGCATTCGTCGATAGCAGTTCAGAAGAGCGGCTCCGCGAGGCGTCTGCTAGTACAGTGGGTTTATATGCCAAGGGCACTAACTGCAGCATCTCTTCTACAGTATATATTCTACATCTTCAATATTGCTGCCAAAGAATGAAATCACTGAGAAATACATTGCTCGTTTGAACGCTCCAGGGCTTCTTAATCAGAGATACCACGAGTCATTCTCAACAAAGACAAATTTTAGGGAAAGCTTTATTGAATATGCCATCAAGGCGAAGGCTAAACGGACCTCTTTCCATCATCAACAATACCCGCTAACGCTAAAATGTATAGTTCCAATTCCACTAGGCTATAAAATGTGCCCCAAAAAAAACTAGTGAGTAGTTTTTTTTTATTTCATGAAAAAAGACATTTATATTTAACGTGTGTGCGCCATACATCACATCGCTGATTGCTGGTCGATTCTCACGCTCGTTGTCAACATACAAACGTGTGTATATATAACATATATACAACGCGCGTCCAAGATATAAAAACGTGCATCAAATCAAATTAACTAGCCATATATATCATTGAATTTAATATGACTACTGAAGAATAAACATTAAGTATTCTGAAAGTACCCCCGCTTCTACAGATGGCCGCACTGAATATACATAGTAGTTAAATAAGCTATAAAACTATCTCTGTGCGTGTTACATTAGCCAACGATTCAGTTAGTCTTCATCTTTTTCTCAGCTTATTAATCTATAATCAGTACTCGATTTTATCGAGCCATTGCTCTTCACTACCCAGAGCTTCGCAGATACCGACCAAGATTATTCCGCTGGACGGCACGTACGTTCCCACTTTTTCCTGTATGTGTGACACCAGCTGCATCCTCAGATCGTTTTTGCGTTATTCGAAGTTTTTTCGTTTGTAAACTTGTAAACAAGTCCGATACGCTGAAATTTCAATATAATCGTGCATCGATAGCTGCTAAATTAATTACATAAAAATATTGTGACTGAGTGTATATGTGTATGTATGGCTAACAAATATAAGTTTCTGCAATGCTAGATAATAAGGCAGTTCTCTTGTCGATGCTAGCTGACTGGCTTAATGAAACCTTTAAATTCGACATTTGATAACGTCGACATATCTATCAACAATATATATCGAAATATGGGAAAGCGAAAGTGGATTGATAAAAAAGACGAGTAGTTCAAAATTGCATAAGGTTTCCTTTCTTCCCATCCTCTTGTCTTGTATAAGCCCAGCAAGCAGAGGGGAGATCTTCGTAAAGAGGATGAGTACTGACCCACTGGCGTTGACAAGAAACAAGCTGCAAGCTATTTGCTAAGGTACCTTAGTCATTCATCGACAAGCGAACGTGGGCTAGGGAACTCAAGCGATTCAACGAGCTTTGTCAGACGGCACAGCAGAGCACTTATAGGCGGGCCACGGAGAGACACTAGTTCTTACAGATAGAGTAGAAAGAGCACCTTATTGAGCTCGCCAACACCGGCAGGGTAAACTTACCTCTAGGTACACATCCGTGGCAAGCAGAAAAGGCTAACCATGTATAGCGATCGTAGCAGTCAATTTCATGAAGTGATATCCTTGACAGTAACAAAACATTAATATAAGTATTGCACTATAAACACATGTCGACGCTCGTTTGGCAACTATGTTAGACTATTCCTTCACACATACAATGTAATAACGTGTGAGGCTGACGACTTTTAGCTATGGGCCATAACTGCAGAAAATGCAACACATATTTTACATATGTACTTGTGTATGATGCATGTATGTATGATGCATTAATAATGTGATGAATGTAAGCAGTCAGCCATACATGTTATGAAACGGGGTGGGGGGTGTCACAAAGACAGATGCAAGGGGTGTAGGGAGGCGGTCACGATGAGGAATTTTTCAATTTTTTGCTACTATCGCTTTAAAATCTAATAAATATTCGTCGCCCCTACACTTGCACGCATTTCCATTTTTTTTTCCTTTTTTTAGGAACAGTTGTGAGTAATAATAATAATAATAATAATAATAGTACGCTGATAATTGGTCAAGCACGAGTGTTATTTGTATCGAACGAACAGCAGCTTAACCTGGTAAACCTAGGTTTAGCTAGTATATCACGGTAAGCGAAAATCTTATATTGTGAACTTAAATGTGTAACCTATTGCTAAAGGGGGCACATAATAATCCCATTTCATTGAATTGAATCAAAGGAGTTCAATGGTTTCGATAAGAAAAAAAAAAGTTATGCCAAGGCAGCTACTACGAGGGCAAAAAAGAAGTGAAAAGCAAACAAATTTTTGATGAGTCTTGTAGATAACAATACTGAACTTGAAGCATCCAGTGCTTGAAGTGCATCACAGCTTCGAACCTTTAAGACCTGGTCCAGGTGTCCTGGGCATTTCCATTGCGATCTAGGTTGTTACCCGAGTAAACAAGTTTGTCATGAAGCTATTCGTTAAAGGTGTCACTATACTATTAATGTTTACGGAAAGATATAACGAAGAGAAATCAAACTAAAGTTTGTATTTGCATCAAAGAATCAATCAATCTGTATCTCTATTATTTTTGTCACGTAGAGGTAGTGCGGGTCTTTAGAGACATATACCTGTACTCTACGTAATGCCAACGTAGCAGCTAACGAGTTTAAAGAGTCGTCCCTAATTATGAGCAGAAACTTGTCAGACCCTCTTAAAAACGAACACAATAACTTTGCTACATCGGTACTTACACTTTCTACCTAATTGATATCTGAAGATATAATTGATATAAGCTATCTGAAACCTTTCTTGCTTACATATTTCAACCTTCTACTGTTCTTCCATTGCATACCTATGTAACATCAGCACACTGTTTAACCTTAACTGTTGGTTAGTGAATTTGAGGACGTGAGGGGTACGGGTTTTGAGTAAACATGTTCTAAATCAAAAAAATAATCACCTACTGCTACTGTATTAGCTATTTTCAATGTAGAATTATGTCAATGGCGAGTGTTTCATCATTTTTACATAGGATGTAAGTCTCTAGCGCCGATACGTTTGCAGTCAAACGAGCTATTCGATCCTTATCTAGCCTCTTCAAACCTAGGCGATTTTTGGTGTTCCCCCCCGATCTTCAGAAATTGATTAAACGTTGAGATGACACATTTCTGTTAATTAAGGACGTAATTAAGTTAACTAAGGGAAGACGGAATCTGTTCTAACTTTAACCGCTAGTACAAGTTACTAGAAAAAATCGAACGTTAACTTCGGTTTTCCGTGTAATCCGCTTTCTGCTATATGAGCTCAGGTGAAATATCCTTTCAGGAAAACCATAGACTTCAACGATTAAATGAAAAAAGGGTCACGGTATCCAGTTGAACAAAGCAGTCGTATGTACCGTAGCTAGTCACCCATCGAACACGTTTCCTACTAGAACCAGATGAATGTCAGGCCATTTGTAAAGTGTTAACATTGCTCAAAATTATTATCAATTATTTTGTCTTGATAATAAGTTGATCTCTTTATTAAGATAATGGTATCAAAGAGAGAGTTCTAGCATTTATTGCCATGACATAATTCGATCGATTTTCTCATTTAATAGCCTACACGAAAAATCATCGAAATATTTTTTCCTGGGCTTCTTTTTATACTATATATGTATATATATATATATATATATATATATATATATAT
>NW_019215544.1:0-9884 GCF_002532875.2 Varroa jacobsoni | reverse complement strand
ATCGGGCTACCAAGTCGAGACCAGCGTAAGATGTACGGTACGGAAGTGTTCAAGTTTAATATATATGTATACAGATACGAGGAGACGAAAATCTCTAGGGAAAACGTCGCGCTCGAACCAAATGTTTAGAAAGAACGTCCACCAACGGGGTAGTAGAGTCTCTGTTGTCTGGGATTGTGAAAAAAACAACTAACACGAACAAAAGCCTCGTTATTAACGAAATGGCGAATTGCGCCAATTTAATTAACGCTTTGCTAGTCGAAGAATTCAGCAGCGCAAAAATTAGTGCGTGAGACAAAAAACATCGTTTCAAATACAAACTACAATCAACTACTATGTTTTGAAACGACCGACTTACCATAAGAAAGAAAAACATCTTACAACGTTTAACGCTTGGTGCCACCAAATAATCGTTTGAATCTTTCGCCCCCAGAAAGCGAAATGTTTGTACCATTTAGGTGGTGGAAGAGGCCATGAATAGTGCCAAGAATGTAAACGATTAACTAACTAACCTAGTCCTTAACATTACGTGCCGTGCGCTTCAGAAAATAATAGCGTCCGACATTACGCGTAAGTAGGTTGAATACGGAAAACGCACTGGTACGGGAATGGAATTATAACCTACCTAAAATTAGTTCTTCAACCCTTTTTAGAAATCATCAAATGGAAACGTAGCATACGTAAATTTCTGGACAGAGCTTTACTTTCACCGAAATTATTCCACTACTATCCAATCCATGGCGCGGCCTTTATACATTCTTGAGAAATAGGACAGCGAATCTCCGTGAAACGAAAAGCAGAAATTGATCGGGAAAATTCGTTGGCTGAGACGATCGGGGCAGTCGTTGCATACGCAGAGTACAAAAATCAGGAGATGAAGAAAACGACAATAGGAAACCGCGAGCCAAAAAGAAACTGATCGCAGGTGTCAAAACAAGGCCTCGTTCCTAAACAGGGATGAAGGTTGGTTTCTGGTCGGCCAGGTCGAATCCATAGTCCGCCTATCGCGTCATTGCTGTCTTCGCCATATGCCTCCAACGGCTCGCATATCAGCACCTACAAAAAATTCTTCAACCACGGCCAAATACGAACAAGAAATACAACAACTTACCCAATTTAGTTCAGACGAGTCAAATACTTATTGTCACTATTATTATTATTATTATTATGGGATAGAGTCGACAAAGAGAGAGGAGGAGCTGAAGCAGGAATCTGGAGGTTGTAGATGATTTTCCAAACGCGTTTTGGAACGAAGATGGCGTCAAAGGTGATCTATATGTATTCTCCATACGAACACGATAGTTAATAAGAATCCACCATTTCTACTTATAATGGTTATGCTAACCGAAGCTGGCGATATCGAGTTCATGTTAGGCGAACCCTAGTTTAGTCTGCCATTACGAATGAAAATCAATAGAACCGTTGGCCGTACATTCTTCAAAGCTTTGGTACCAGAATTCCCATGATACGTTGCCCAATTGGCAAAAGCTCGCTGTCTAAAAAGGACACATTCAGCAGGTCAACAAAAAAACGACACTCGACATCAGAATCTCTACCGCTATAGCTACCTTTGTAAAATCATACGAGCGAATACATCATGGACGTCAATATAGTCACAAATCAAACAGGTTAAATATACCGTTGTTATAGCCGCTTTCGGCGCTTATATTACACAAATCGTATACATACACTTCTAAACATGAACTACTGCCTGCAGAGGGAGCACCTGGTGTTTCCTTGGCGGCGGGCCTAGTGAGAGAAACGCACAGTGTAATCAATCGATAAATGAAAAAAATTTAAGTAAAAAAAAATGATGACAGCTAGAGCGAAAGAACAACGTCAAATCGCCATCTTGGGTCAGAGAATGCATAGATAAGGGTGCAGTTTGTAAACAGTATTACGAGCGTAGGAAAATCATTCGGCCATAGCTATTATACATGAACAGTGGGGAACCTATATGTTATTTTATCTAGCGCCGTTGGCTCCAGAGGCAAAAACAGGAAAGCTGCCGTACGCCCGCAGCATTAAAGCAATATCTGAATCAAATTAAGCTGCACCCATTAGCGTTTGATGAAGTACGCCGCCCCCGCTTTCCACCAGTCGAAATATCTCATAATTTTTATAGTCATGTTCGAAAAGTTGGGCGTGACCTATTTTTTGGGGATCGATATGCGCATATATATGTTGACTATATATATATATATATATATATATATATATATATATGGAGATCACAATTCGGGCTACATTTTTGAAAATTTTAAGATAGAAAATCGTTCAGCGTATTAGACGCTGTACAGTCTAGCAAGCTTCCAGGGTCCCCAGAAAATGATCAAGCTGGTCGTTAACGTTATTGTAGCATACGGTGTATTTTTGTTATTTGTTTCTCGACTGTACATACTCGTGTGTACATAGAATACTAGCCAATATATAGGCGCGCAAACAGAGGACCGGTGTCCAGCGTAAGGTCTTTGGCCATTAGTTCGACTCAGCCATAAATTACAATTATGTCGAAGGCGATTTCTTCCGGGAACCTTTCCGAATACCAGGAAGTTTGATAATAAAAGGCAAGGGAAAGGCGTGTGAAGGAGGCTTCGATGAATGAGGAACAGAACAACCGAAGCAACTAACGACACGATATATAACGACGAATAAAATTAATGATTTCCGAAAAAGCTTGCTTCTATTGAAAAGCTAACAGTTTATTGTGGAATTTACCAAATGACAGTCTCCTACAACGAAATATTCAAAGAAAATATTTAAATTCCGGAAAGCGTGCTCCGAGCGCCGTTCTGTATCTCTCCGAAATACAATATTTTTGGTAGTCCAAAACAAAGCTATAATGGGAACCGGTCAAGGCAGGTGTAAACACGAACAGCGTCCCAACACGATACTGGTCGTATTCATAATGATGATGATGATGATGACAGAAGAACATAAACAATACAAAAATGAGCGTATGCACACAATTTTTTACTTCAACAAATATTGAAAATAATGATAAGTGAAGCAACGCTACCGTCTTTCACTGGTGGTGTCACGATAACATTATATGCCAAGGAATAGGCATAAATTGCGGGGTTCCCAAGGGTTAGGGATCTGATCGGAATGATCAGATGATTGGTTCGGACGCTGAGCGGGAATATTGTTGCTTGAGCAAGACCAGAGTTCGACAAGGCAAAAATTGAGTTCTATTATACAGTGAGTCAGTATACGAGCACAATATTGCGACAATGTATTTGACATACGGAAAAGCATCTTTGTTCTTGATAATTCCATATACACCACGTGCTCAGTGCCCCATTTAGCGGTCGCGTCATTCATTGTCCAGGCTACACAGCAGAGCACTTGATTCATTCATTCAGTCATTATCATTCGACTACTGATTTCAGCCTGAAAAAACCTAAAGTAAAATACTAAACTGAAGTGTTGTTCGCTGACTAGCCTTTAAACCGTCTATAGATAATCGAATCGCGCCTAGATGGAGTCTAGCTAGTTAGGCTGGAAACCTAGGCAAGCAACATTTCCAACAACCGAAACAATGACGCACTTCAGTTTGACTGCGGGCACCGTGAGGACATTCAGTAAAAAGGTTATCTAATTGAGGGGACCCCGCATTTTACAATATATATATATATACACTATTCAACAAACAGTGGTAATATTACGCAGACCCGCAGGACATGACAAACCTGACTGTATCAACTGTTAAAATGAAACTGATCATAACATAAAGATAACATTAATTAAACTCAATGGGTTTGAAAGGCATACGGAGGGCGATGTTGTTTAATGGTAATTTTCTTGTTATATCGAGGGTTTCATCCAACCCTCGAGTGATACGGATCCTGCTGGTTATTGACAGCTGGTTCGACAATACCGAAACCCCCAGTGATTAATGACGTCACGTGTCAGGCTACCTAACGATGACAAAGCCTTCACGTCTTATTGGAAATACTAAAAATCGAGTATAACCTGCCGTGCTGCAATATGTTGGGTCATTGATTGGCGCAAGATTACAATGTCTATAGTAGAGAATTCGCTTTTCCTTGCTATGGCAATAATTGTTAAATTGAATAAATGAAGTTACTATTGGTATAGTCTCGTAAATCGCGCACCTTTCTGTAGAGCGAGACATGCTAAAGCAACATCTACTCTACAAAGACAACATGTCTGTATATGCACAGAAATCCTAGAGTGCTAGTATAAACAAACCCCAACATGGGAACACTTGGTAGAATTTTTAAGACCTGATTGACAGAAATCCCGCCCATTTTATAAATAAGTCACCTATCTTCATATAAATTGGCCATTTAATATTGAGCTCTTCATAGCTCGTGGTGACGAAAATTGGTAATTCGCACGGTGGTGGGTGCGGTGAAAATGAGGTCCTGGAAGGTGTGTGGTGCTGTGTCCTATCCGTATTTGTAGCCGTTGTCGTAATTATTATGATTTGTCCACATTCAAGTGCTCAACTCGCGCCCGATACATTATTGCGTCCAAGTGGCGTGACGCTTATTAGGCGCTTTGGCTGCAAGATATATTAGAGGCATTTCGATTGCTTGGTCGACCAATGGCACGCATGTATGTTCACGGCACGCAGACCCGGATGAATGGGTTTGTGCTAGGTCAAAGAAGAGTCGTGCTTGCTTCCGAAAGTCTCGTAGTAGAAAGACGATATAATAGTAATAATATATATATAGTACATTGATGAAGTGAACATTCACAATTATGTAATAATGATGATGAATATGGTATAGTGTTCGCCCTGTGATAGTTGTCATTTATGATAATCAGGAGCGATTGGAAAGAGCAAGGGTCGCACCATTTTTTTTTAGTAAAATCGATTCCAAAAATGACTTCCTTCACTTCATGCCAATCACCGTAGATCTTGAACAAGCTCAAGTCCCGCCAACGGCAAATACTACACAGTTTACGTAAATAACCTTAATAAAAACATAGTGCTTAAGGTCGTCTGAAAACCCATTTACAATATAATGTTAAGAGCTAGTTTATATAATTACTGTACAATAGGCGTTGTACTTATTCATACGATTGCAGTTGTAAGCGCATCTATGTACAAGGTACTAGGCCAAGCATAGGAAATAGCAGTTCATACACACTTCATTGAAGAACTTGCCCGCGGCTTAATATCTATCTCCAACGAGTGCTGTCATAAAAGACGAGTATGCGTTTCTATTGATAAAAAAAAATTACCACTATATGAAAACGGGACGTGCTTTTCGGTGGCTTTGCGTTAATTTAATTCTCTATACGGTAATTAGATGACTAAAATATCGACGATCTTCTATTTATAGATTAACTAGCCAATTTTCGATAGAAAATTACGTAATCAATTTTTTATTAAGTGAAAAATTTCAATAAATGAATTGTGTGACCCTTGATTTTTTGCATCGCAACCTTTATATACACATAAAAACGCTACTTCTTTTTGAGTTTTCAAGAACGACCTTCGCCGTCCGCGAACGACGTGACAACTGGGTCTGCGGACGCGATAAATCCCAATAATCAGCATGTGTAACCAAAACTTCAGATCATCTGCGAATAAATCACAAATTTTATTAGGGAAACTGTAAATAGTCGTGTAAGTTGAGGCAATTTAACACAGTAATAATAATAAAGATTACCATGTAATAATAACGATGATGAGATATCTTAATATTGTTTCACTATGAGAAACAAAGGATACTGATAATAGTAACAATAACTAGATCAATACGGGCTCGAGAAAAACGAAACAAAGGAAATTTTACGCGACAGAGGTCTCATGATTGATCCGCAAGTATTGACACATAAACGGCATCGGACAGAATACTTACTGATAGTTCTCTGAGCTTCTCATCATACAGATGAACGTTTACGCTAAGATTGATAGTGCACCTGTTTTTTGGAATCGCAGCGAGGTTCCACTGTAACTGACTCAACAAGAAGCACTCATTTTTGGGTAGTCTCTTGTTGACTTCAATGAATAAAGAAACGATGATATCAAAATTTGTTAACCATATGAGGAGTTAGATGTTTTTATTTGCAAATGGCTGTTGGCAATGCTGAGTAGCTACTTCGGACAAAGCGCAGCTAGCAACGATAGAAATCTTCTACGTATTTTGTTAATGTCAGCTTCATTGCAATCGGAACAAGTGACCTTAAGTGAGTCGACTATTCAAAAGATCTTCATAGGTCAGTGCTTCGTAAACAATATGAGGAGGGCAGGCCGTGATTACGTTGACCCGACACAGATATAGCTCACGAGATTTCGATTCCGATAGGCAACATGTTCGCTCAAGTAAAGAAACGTTTCTAAGTTTGATGCACTACCTAGATGCTGCACACTGTGCAATATACGCCTGTGAAGATTATATGAGAAAACGTATTAGTGTTATAATGCAACATGCTATTTAGCTATATATAAGGGAATGCGCCTATGTGTCTCGCGACATGCGGTGTTGAGCGTTTTTCGGCACCTATGTAATAATCATAGCGTTCAGTAATCTTCTACGCACCAATGCGATATAAATAATAGGCCGGTAGTAGCATCTGCTTGTAACCTCAACAAAAGTACCTCGGAGGGCTATTGGGCTTATGACTTTTTTTTTTTTTTTCTAAAATTTGCTTAATGCCCATTTCATGTGGGCTCGATTTCATGCGCAAACCCCCCTAGGGAACATAATAGTTGTCAACACCTTCCGAGATTGTGACTCTCGACCGTTTTCTAGCACCAAAGGTCAAGTGGAATGGTTTCATCGGGTCGAAATTGCTACTTTGAGCTCTTAGGTCGCTCACTAAGCTTTCGGGGACTTGCCGTACCTGTCTCATGTCAATAGCTTAATTTCGGTAAAAAAACGAAAAGGAAATATTGAACATGTACTAGACATAGCCACCCTCTGAAATCTCAACTAAAAAGAGTTTTTTTAGGTACGAATAAAATTACTCTAGCCGTTTTGTAGAAAATTATAAGCAAACGAAAAAAATTAGAAACGGCAAAATATGAACAGAAAAAAAGACCGTTATCATCAGACAAACTAATTAGAACATATCAGGCTCTTTTATTAACAGATTCTAACAGAGGGACGAGTCTAGATAAACTAAAAACCTCAAGTTACTCACCGATTTTAGTTATTTGAATGCACTGTGGACGTGGAGTCTAACAACCCCCCAATATACAAGTAACTCTCGTCTATAATAAGCATATTTTAGTAGAGAGGTAGCAGTTTAAGCAGTGGCCTAAAGTAGTGTGTTTTCATCGACAGCCGCCCATATGAGATAGCGGGATGCATTCGTTTATAGCAAAGAGCACTAATGGCGGCAAAAAATGGGTGTTGGAAAGTATTTAATGTGATGACAAGATTTGACGCATCGTCACGTCTTCTAGGCCACCTATAACGTCTAGAATTTAGCTTCTGTTCTATGTAACTTTTAAGATCTGTAGTAGCAGCGTCCTCAAAAACCGTATGGTCATTCACAGACTCCCTCGCCTTTGATCTCACTGGCCTTCGAATAAGTCAAATGCGCAAGTCCAGCTATATCCAGTGCACTACTTACGTCTATTATAAGATCAAGCTTGTGCTGTAAACTGGGTCAATAGCACACGATAAGTATGTTCCTATCGACTTTCGAAAATCGTCTAAATACACACAAACACAGACACACACACACACACATCCCTAGTAAGTACATGTACCTCAATGGGCTATGAGCTTTTCTGAGTGGTAAACGTTGTGTCGGCTTACATAGAATCACCGAGATGAGGAGACAACATCATCGCACACGTAGCCCTCTTTACTCGCTATAATTAGGCGATCTTCGTGATTCATCAGGAAGATTACAAACTGGCATCCAGTTGATTCAGTTCGATAACGATTCGCACCGAAGGGGAAAATCATAGCCGAACATTCTCTTGACTGGCGGCTTCTTCATAGACGACAGAAACTAGCGACGTTCGCTTTATGGAGCGTCGCTCGATAACTGTCTTTGTATGGAAGTGGGCAATATTGGCCACGTTCATAGCTACGATCAATTTGATACCGACTAGGTTATTTTAAAAACAGGACTTAAGCACGCGAGTGACCAGCTTGCCGCTTTTTCTACACGACAACAAATATGATAACGTAATGATTTTTTGAGCTCATCCGTGCAATTTCATTGTTGTTCCTTTCTGTAGCTGGCCAAACTTGATAGTTAAATCATATAGGTTGTGGATTAGTAGAGTGAGGCACAGAATTCTGCCTCTTAGCGGCTAAGCTTGTCTATTGATTTCGTCAATACAACTGAACCGGAACAAGGATGGAAATTCAAAATAAATGATCTCTGTAGGCAACGGGGGCCTCACATTACTGTGACATGAAAAAGCGAGGTACGTCCTCGTAGAATATTTTTTACTTTTAAAAATGGTCCAGAATTGTCTTCCAAGGCTGAGACTTGGGAAACAGTTGTAGGGGAAGGGCCAGATGGATGAGTGAATTTTGGAAGTATTCGGCAAAGTGTATCGGTTAATTTTCTTTTGTCGTCTCCTCGCCTACGTCGGTGTTCGGCATTTTGTGCGTAGAGAGACTACGTCTGGTACCAGCGAGAGCAACGAACGAAGAAGCCATTCGCTAAAACCGTACGGCGTTCTAGAGTGCTAAAGCGCTATCAAAGGAAAACCTACGTCCAACAACGAAAAAACAACATTTGTTGGACAAACGGTCATTATTAACAAAAAGAAAAAAAAAACAAAAAAGCCTTATAGCTAATACAGTAGTTGAAGCATCCAGTTAGCTTGAGAACATCAACTGAAATTATTCGCAACTGTCCGATTCTAAATAAAAATTTTCATTATAAAGAAAGAACGTTGTTTGCGATAGGCCATATGACTTCATTCACGGTATCTAGGTCTTGGTCGTGTACTAAAAAAAAATCGTGTCCTAAAAAAAAAAGGTGTAAAATTCTATGAGTAATTTAGTTAGAATCCGCGTGACATCTGAAAGTACCTCACCGATCTCCTCGAACCCCGCCTATCCATCCAAGGACTCCAGCGCTCCATCAAGATCAGCATCAGTGCACCTTCTTCTTCTTTGTTTAGATTCAAAACTCATGACGCATCCTGTAGCCACACTAGATCATAATGAATGAATTATGCGCTTGCTTTATGGGCCAATGACGGACGCCGGCACATATAGTCTGTTTTCGATCTATTTAATATATATATATCTGCATATACCTTATAAAATAGCTTATCGATAAACCAACCTAAATGTATGTTTATTAACCCAATTCGTTCCTTTTGGTACAAAAATTTAATTAAAAAAAGAGTGGGGTGTCAGGGCAGTATTTCGTAACTGAAGGAACTTTGATATAGTTTAACAAATGCGTGCCCATCGAATGACAATGATGGAAGGGCAAAAATGACGCAAGTCACTTAACAATGCTTTGTCTTTCTAGTTCTTCAGAACGAAAGGACCACAAAGAGCATGTATTTCAAATGTAACACAAACATTTTCTGTGCGACATTTTGGCCCTTTGATGGATGTCGATACTATCTACCACTCGTCTATCCTATCAAGTAAGGTTCTCCTAGGAGCAGATGGCTATCCAGCTATAGCGCGGCGCTTCATAGTTTCAGGCACTGTTTAAAGAGAACATTTCAACGACATGTACTTCAAAATGTCATGTAACGGCAATATACGAAAAAAAAAAAAAAACGCAACAAGTAATGTAGTCAGTTCTTTGACAACGTAGACATGTATATACTTTATTATTAAAGCTAAAAGCTCTTCTGAAATCAGCCTGGTCTTCATGGTCGTTGGTGATGTAACTGTGCTTCACTTATTTACGTTTGTTAGACGTTTTGTAAATATACTTTCTTTAGAGATGATACAACAGTCATT
>NW_019215543.1:0-9890 GCF_002532875.2 Varroa jacobsoni | reverse complement strand
ATATAAGTAGAGGTTTTTTTACATTTTTTTATTATTTTTTAGCTTTTCATATAGTAATAAACAAATATAGTGTTTTTGGCTATTTCGAAATAAAGTTGAATATCTAAAAATTATATGATTTGGCTTTAATGACAGTCTCACATGAGCTCGAGACGATGAGCGTTGGTGGTCGCCATTGAAGATCGAATATTTCGCACATTGGGAGTGATTTCGGTTTTTTGGGTAGTGAAATGTGTGGCCGTCTAAAAGAAGGTATTGCTGGGCCTATTGAACGAACGTCCAACGCGTAATTTAGGCCGAGAGTTACACGGCGACGCATCTGATGTAGTTATGAATAATTCGTTGAATATTGGTATGAAAGTATGTCGATCATTTTTTTGCCGAAAACAAATAATTAGCAGGGATTTTTCTCTTTTTAGGCAAGACGTCTTCGAATTTGTTTCGATGTACTGCCGGTTACTGTGTAGCCTAAGAAAATTATAGCAGTTTTGACCACTGTATATGAGACAACGTTTGACCACCACACACTGTCCAAAACACCTATCTTAGCGGATTCAAACGTTGACACAATGATACGACGTAGGCATCATACCGAAATGATCCGGTTCGCATTGTACGTGCATATGTTAACTGGCAAGCAGACAAAACAAAATGGAAAGCCAATGGATGCTATTGGAAACCTCCTTGACAGCGTAGTAGTAACAATGTGATTGTCTGCTAAACATCTAGGTTCCCTATAGAGGTCATCTAGGTTCGAAGCCGGACCTAGAAACACTTCAGTTCATGTCGGAGTTGACAAGTTTGCGACAACGACTAACAGCAACGCTAAATGCAACTCGCAGTATTTATTACTAGAGATTTCTATCTAGCTATATCCTCGTTTTTACCTAAACTGTACAGCTTTAACTTTAGGCCTAGTAACACCCGGCAAACTATGCATACAATGTGCACCTTTAACGAATACAGTGTGGTAAAAAAAAAAAAACTCGAAAATAACATAAATAAAAATAAATCACAAATTTCCAAGCCATTTCCACATAAAATTTAATATCATTTGCAGCGTTTCGGCTTTTGATCCACCCGTCCCTTATGTCGCTAGCATTATCTTTTCACCACATCTATACAAGACAAAAAGAGCGCGAATTATGTTTCCGCTCTCATGCCTATTAATATCTTAGTATAAGTTACGGCCGATATTTACTTAGGTTTCGTTAATAGCCTGCTGCGGTCATAGGCGTTGAGCTCGATGCCGTTGCTTTCTTTTTCGTCTCCGCCGCCGCTATTGTTATTCGGTCGCTGGATCCGCTTGTGTTGTTATGCTGTTGTTCCTGTTGCTGTGGCCGCAGCTGAAGCAGGGTGTACGTAAATAATAAACTTGATAAATTGATCTCCTACTCTCCTTTTCCGTCGTCTTCATCGTCTACTCTATCTATGCCCGCTTATGATGACGATGAAGACGACAATTCGTAGTTGCTCCATAGCAGCCGGCCATGGTCCCTCTATTGGCGCCTCCTGCCGCCTCCTTTGCCACCAACATCGTCAACAGCCTCGTCGGTACCAGGCCAAGTCGAACAGCCCGACTTAACCTGTTTTGGTTTTGTGTGTTTGCACCACCTCCACTGTCCTCGATGAGCTGTAATCTCTCCTTGCCTTTAGAAATGCCAGATCCTGCTGCGTGTTATATGAGGGGTGCAATCCCCCACCAGCGTCCCCAATTATCTCTTTCTCTTCCCCACGCTGGTTTTGGCTTCATAGCAACTATGGAAGACAGACGGACAAATAGATCGGATAGCGGGGTCCAGCCTGTCTGTCTGGTGTTCGCCGGTTGTATCGGACGTTTAGTCATTTAGCATACGTTATTTGTATAAAACCAAGAGCAACGGCTAAATGTCCTATCTGTTTAGCATCACGGTATCGATGTTAGCTGAATACAGGATACGCTGAAGAAGAAGTAGTATCGTGTTGGAGTTTCGCCTTTTTCTACCCGTGACTGTCTATTCACAAGAGTCCCTCGTGTCATTAGCTCGAGACATTACGCTGTCGGTGTTATTCCTGCTGCTGCGACAGCCGGCCTATAAGTCTAGATATACATATGTGGCCAGAATCGATACGTATTAGGATCTTAGAACTCCCACAGACACCAGCATAGCTTGCCCTCTCGTGCCCCGGCTTCGTTGCCGAAAGCTCTCAAACTGGTCTCTAAAACCATCCTCGCAGCTCGTACTTTGGTGCACGGGTACCCGGTGGCACACAGGGGCATAGATCCATGCGTTGCTCTTTGACTCCATATCAGTGACCGGTACTATCTTGGTAGTATAGCCTCTGCAGAAGTGTAGTTGAGCTATACTGTATACGAAGGACGATAGTGAGAACCACCTCCAATTCTCCATTCGACCGGAGAGTCTGAACGCGCGCTTACTTGTCCCATTTTCTGTACATAAATACATCTGATTATTAATAATCAGACTCTGCCACCATCGTCACGTTGATTGTGCATATAGTATAGCAACAGTGATTAGTTCATTTCGTCGTATCTGGCAGACGATGAATGCAGTGAAGACCCAAGAATTGGGCGTTCTGAATATAGCTATCCCCATGTGCAGCATGGACAATCCTAGCGATGACACCGGGTGATTGACTGGCCAACCGCAATATGGAATAGGGAACATTTCGAATAACAATAATATATTTTGGCTATGGAAGAGATTAGCGCGTATTAAGGCGTCATATGTTTTAGCGATGCTACTGTCTTAAGCGTTGCGTGAGACGGCCGGCCTCCTATTGGCATGAAATGAACCAGATGGCTGCGTCTGCTATCGAACCTAATGCACTTCAAAATCTCATAAGTTTGGTACGAAAGTACTTCACTATCACAGAACCCATTTATTAAAGTATTCGGCGGTGCCGATTCGTCCTGCTCAAGGAAAAGTTTGGCGACATTCGGAGATATATGGATAAAGTAGCTTTATTGAACTATGCAATAGGTGCATATGGAATAGTCAAGATAATAATACGATCTAAGTCAGTGTCAAAATTAGGACCAAAAAACTAGAAGGTTGTTGGTTTGAATGCGATCATGGGTCAAAACGTTGTGATGTCACTCTTGTCTTTTGTGTATACCGTGGCCTGACTGCGAACCGGAAATGGGTAGCTAACCTGACAAACCTGACTGTGCTTTTTGAAAGAAGATAAAGCTGATACGTTATGTAGCTCAGACTCCACTGCAAAGATACATGTTTGGCACTGAACGCTGAATCCTGTATCCTGAGTGCTTGGACCTTAATTTAAATACCACATCAAAACAAAGTCTGTACGGACGACAACAAGTGAATCTATGATTGAACGAAGCGATTTGATATAAACAACACTTTTTGAGAGATGCGAATTAGAGGGCATAGTGCTCGATATTTCCATCATCGTACCTATATTGCTTCATTTGGTGGCAGCCGATTCCTTAAAAACTATCTTCATTATATCTAGGCTTTGTATAACCACCCCCTATTAGGAAATGTATAGTAAGTACAATTAAAATATTTGAATAATTTAACCTAAATACGAAATGAACGATGTAATAGATATAATATTAAAGATGCTCTATGTGTCCTCATAATTTATTCTACATTTCTGATTTCCCTAGAGTAAGAGGCTTAGAAAGTTTTTTTTTTTATCAAGCTAGCAAAAAATATTATACTATGCCTGTAACAGGTATGAGAAAATCTAAAATCTCTAACATTGATATTGGGTTCCTTCTGTTGGGTGTCTACTGTGTGCAGCGCTGGCAGCCCCGATAGAAGCCCACTTCTTGGGTTGTACGCTTGCTGAACCTACACAAAAATGTTATGAAATATGGTCATGTAAGTGGCAGCGTCACCCATACGATTCTATATCGTGTCCGTGTTGGAGGGCAGTCCCTCCAACAGTATAGAGGAAACTACCGAAGCGCATAAAAGATAGTTTTGCGCGGATGCCTTCAGGCATCTGATTGCACTGAGAAGTCTGTTTGAAGAATCCATATATACAGATGGGCAGCAGTAAAAAATGATATCTATCGCATAAAATCTGTAATATAAACTCTAGTTATAGGCAAACTTCGAGCGGTTTTTTTTGCCATGATTTTTTTAGATGCTCCTATGGTTCCACACGTGTAATAATAAGTGTTTTGTATAACACGATATTTACAGAAACGTTGCAGTAAGTTTGTAAGCTGTTGGGCACAAGATTATTAGTTATATTTGCCCACCCTGTATAAATTGAAGATACCTCTGACACCTGTTGCTATTATGCACATGTGAAAGCCAAGTAATATCATAGTAGCACGTTTTTCATTCGTCCGGCCATCACGTTGATAATGCCCTCTATGCATATGGCTAGAAAAATAGTTCAGGATCAAATATCAGACCCAGAGATTTCATCTTTTTTAACTTCTACAAATCATCCAAATTGATCCACGTTAAAAATTAATCACCAGCACACTTTATTATCAACATAGAAAACAAACACTTTCTTAAACAAGTTCCTTCTTAATAACATCCTGCAGCCATAGCCTGCAGGTCACAGCTCACCACAGTCCCGTATCCAATGTCTTCCTCCAGGGTTTCTTCAAGCTCACGGCGGAGAAGTGACACGGAAGTCGGGGGTATCGAGGGGCGGGTGGGCGGTCAGAAAGACGCAAGCCGGTCGGTGCTATTCTTTAAGCGATACTAATGGTTATCCAGCGGTCTCCGACGACGAGGTTTTTCGAGCCCCCTTCCGGTCGTCAGCAGCTACGGCAACTGCAACAAGAAGGCGAAGTCACCCAGCCGTGAACTCCTTGAAATGCCATTTGTCATAGCAACGCGAACACCAGCGATTGAAGTTTCTCGCTAGAGACTGACAAATTGAACTAACAAAATGGTCGTGGACTGTAGCACGTGTTAACTAGCTAGTATAGCCTAATAAGTATTTTGTAGATTAAATTTAATTATTCCTTCTTCTCTGATCGATAATGTCCTTCCAAAAATATCCCGTAAGGCTTCACTACAAAAGACGAACAATACTGCTGCTGCCAGGCGATTCACGCATTAAGGGCGTCCGCAGATAATAAACTGAAATCGTTCATCTTAGACATCTTCGATCTTAAACGTTTTCGATCCATAACTACCTACCTATATTATTGAAGCTCTAGGTCCCCGGGTTTGTTCGACCCAGAACTACCCTTTAGACCCCAGTGCGTCGTTAGGGTTGTGTTCTGGAAACGTCTGTGTGGAAGACGGGCTCGATTGGCCAAACACTTTTGTTTCTAGAACACAAAGTTTACCTTTCCCCTAAAGCGTAATGCTAATTCGGCTAGTGGAAAACCCAGGCCAACGACTTGTTCATCATCTCCATGTTTAAATACCTCAGCACTGTTTAGAGATATTAAAACTGGCATCACAATCGTTTGCGTTTATTTCAGCAAATGGACAAAAGCACATTTTCGTAAATGTGTATTACGTTTGCATGACAAACTGTGTTTAAACTCTAGTGTAAAAGAAGCTATTAACTTATATATATATTAAAGAATAGCTGGTTACTACCTGACATCATCTCTATTAGAGGCTAACATCGGCTGTGGATGACGCCCTAGTAATAACAATTTTACAGCAGGACGTATTCTATATAATTTACTTCGTCAACTTGAAGAACGATCCAAACAGTCACATCAATCGCTGCGTGACAGAAGTTACCTCATGTTCATTAGTTTACCGTTGTTACAAGCAAAGTAAATTTTCTACTATAGACCGTCTGAGTTTCCAAGTGAGATATCCATTATTATAACACGCACCTGTTCTTTTTTGCTACTCTAATCTCAAAAGGGACCGACCCTCTGTACTAAGTTACCGAGAAAATGCTATCATTATATTGAGCCCTCGTTCAAATGCAACTCCTCTATGAATCGGTCCTATGAATTTCACTGGTGAGACAAAAAAATATTCAACATCATTGCCATCAGGGCATCTTAATTACGGGCTCCGTCCAACTAGATAAGTGAGAAATGACGTTTTGATGCTGACAGCTTTGTCGTACGTCAATGCATCCGATAGGCTGAAGGTCGAGGGGTATACTGCATCGTTGCGTTGGACTTCTTTCTCCCAAACTGTTAGATTATTATTGCGATTACTGGCAAAAACGTACTCCTATCTCATTCAACTGCACTCCGTGGGACCTCAGCAGGTTCTTAAGGCCTTTTTCAAATGTCGTTCTCCGCCCACAGTAAATATTTTTGTAGAGGGAACATGGCCGTTTCTGGCTATGGTAGTAGCCCGGGGTAGCGTCGCACTCGGAATTTTTCAACGTTATTCCGAGTACGGATCGAGTGGTGAAATCTTCGACGAACATCTTCTCCAGCTGCGTTCATCCTATTCGGTTTTACGTCCGATAAAATATAGACTGACTAGAGCTAACTGATAAACGGTCGATTTGAGTGCCACTCCGATTCCACCATCCACTTTGGGTTGTCTCTCTCACACAAAATACACCACGTTTATGTCTTATATACAGCCACGCCACTTCACATTCAACCCAGGCAGCCCAGAGCTAAGCTAGGTGTCTCGGTTTGCTGTCCAGGAGAGTCGGTACCATATCGAGCACAGTTCAGTGTCATCAGGCTGCCAGTGCTATTGATATTGGCATAGTTCACTTGCCAATGTCGGAATATTTTCTTGTCGGAGGAAGGCCATATCGGCGGCTCTCTAGCTAACCGGCCAAGGGCCTGTTTCTTCATTGGACTCCTTCGCTGCAGCGAGAAAAAATAGAGAGAAAGACGCTGAAACAGGAACCGATGTCGTTCAATGTGTCGTGGGAGTCATGGCTCTGGTTGAGTACCGCCATGTTGTAACGGCCATAAATAAAATTACCCCAGTGACGGCTCCGCCATCCCTGGTATCTCCGATCTACTGCTACAGCGGCCGCAGCAGCAGTTAAGCGATCTCTATGCGAAAACGAAGAAACGAAATGACAGCCGCCCCATGCTACCTACGCGATGGGGCGCACCCAACGCCGTATAATGGCTGAGAGTTGATACGCATAAGTATAAATGCTTCTCATGCGTTTGCGGGTAGTGCACTGTTATGGAGAAAGATAATGTTATAGATGGGATACACTGTACGACATTGTCTGCAGTATTAAGAGCACATCTGACTGCATACGTTGACAGTGATACTATTAGAAATACATTACACTAGACTTGTAATATCTAATAGTTTAGGGGGCTATGGTCAAATTTGTGCAGAACCTATAAGAAACGTTCGTGGGGAGTAGACGAAATGGGTCAGTCAGAAAGTGGGGCCAGAAAATCAACGGGAAATTTTCGGGTTGCAATTGTTGGCAGTCGCTGAAAAACCCGAATAAGGTTTAGATTTGGCTCGTATGGTCAAATATAAGAAATTATTATAAACTGTCAATCCTCTAGACAAGTTTTTTTTGTCTTTCCATAAAAAGTTTATTCCATCATTTTTTGTTACTTGAGCAAAGAAAATCAACCTGTTCCTAAGGTGAAACTTGGTAAAAAAAATTCTATTGATTTATTGAGTTTAGACGAGCCTTTCAAGTAGGCACCTTTTTATTCAGGTAAACACTAATTAGAAAGTCAACATGCTATTCCTGAAAGGACCAACAATGTATATTAGCCTATAACAACAAATGCAATATTCTCCTTGTCATGTCTCTGCCCTCCGGAGCTCATAAAATAGTAGCTGAGCTAGTTTCTACATTTTGAATCAATGCAAAAACTAGCTATATATCTTATCTGACTCACTTTCCGTTGACCACTGTTAATCGATAAATTCGATAGTTGATCTCGTAAAATCAAGACATGCTTTCCATACAATCCGGGTCCGCCCCTTCAAACTTGCTCCCTTAGCATAGTAAAACAGAACTACCCATCAGCAGCCGTTAGAAGTCGCAGCCTACGATGCGCATCATTACTTTCGTTTTCCTGGGGGTGATGGGTCTAAACCATCTATGAATGTTAACCCTCCCATCGTACTCTTACTGGGGCGTGGGGGGAGATTCGAACTTATCGTCCGTCAGTTGATCAATACGCAAGGTCGCTATTTCGATTAAAGTGCCGATCATTGCTTTCTTGCCGACATGATTACAAGTCTGTTGAGAGAACAGTGAAAGCATCGCTGTCAAGGTCACTTCCAGTCGGTTAAAGGTGGCGCGTGGACTCTCCAGTGTCCCACACACCCCCGTTGAGTCGACTCTCCGACGACTTGACATATACATGTCTATGACATTAGTGGAAAATTGATTATGGGCCTGATAAAATAGGTTTTCGTAGCGCGGAGCCCATATAAGCTAGGCTGATTCAAAAGTTATTAGGATCGTTCATGATAGTAAAATATCGATTGTGAATGCGGGTAGAGAAAACGCGGTGTACACCGTTAGGGAACGAAGCGGTTGTATCATAGAAAATTGCATCATTTAATTCAATGCAGTTGATGATGGCCGGAAGCGTGCTCTTGAGATACGTATAATGTCACTAGACCCTGCGTTAGATGTTAGCTAGAGGTAAGTTAACGAAAGATGAAACAGGTCGAAACAGACAATGACGACGAAAAATAATAATAACTACGATTTTAAGTTGTCCGAGAACGTCTCATAGTTGACTGAACTTAGGAGACAATCACGTCTCACAATTTACGTTAGCTAATTGGAGAACAGGCGGCGTAACGAACTTTTTAATATATTAATGACTGCTTACCGTTTATACCAGCTGAAAGCGTCGTCTCAGCTTAGAAAGCCTCTCGGTTCAGCTATACCGGGCCTCTGTTCTACGGACAGACCGATTCTCGCTGCCCTAGGCCGCTGTTAGGGGCGCGTGCGACGGATCACTTTTTCGTACAATTTATTATTGATCTGCATAAAAGCGTCTTGATGAATAGGCTACCATCGATGTTGGCAGGCAGCAGCTAAGGAAAAAGGCACGATTTCCGGTTGGGATCAACGAAATAGAGAGACGCGTGTACACCGATCGAATTGGTAGCTGTAATAAGTGTACGGAACAAGGGGTTTCGACATGAATTTCAAGGAAAAATAAGCATTGTGTATTCTGCGAATGTTTTGTTAAACCTGTCGATCACATGACGAACATCTAAAATCATATAACTGTTATTTTTACGCCGCGTGAATGAATACGTATGGACGACTAAAGAAATGCGTGTGTTACACGTAGAACAGACGTCGGACGATTTGGATAACTGTTTCTACTGATAAATAGATGCTTCCGACAATCTATAATATTTTCTTTCAGAACTTTAACGCAGTATATTCTCTGCAAGAACTTCACCAGGAGTAGAATTATATTAAGCACCAAAAATTGGCCATGAAGTACACACATACATATATATATGTGGGTGCTGTCTGTAGCAAACGTTTAGAGGTATAAAGGATCGCAACTTTGATAGATCCTCCCGTTGTCAAAAAAGCCCGAGAGCAGAAGACTCCGCCACCATCCAATCAAGGGAAAACGCAGCATCTACAATAACCGTTGAGTAGTGATAACTCTAACAAGAGTAGTAGCGACAGAGTTAACTAATCGCCAAAACTGAGACATGCGGACCTAAACGAATCGACAGAGAATCACAGTAATAAGCAGAACTCGACATTTTACCAGTTGACATCATACAAGATACAGTCTCAGATACAGAGGCTGTGGGGTTCTCATCGAGCCGCCTCGAACAGCCATTGTTGCTTATACGGGCGCCGGCTGAATAAATGCACCTTAAAAATCTTACATCTTTATTATTACTATTATCAGAGCCTATAAATGAAGGTCACTACTACGGCTGACGAGGAATCTAGAGCAGTCGATGGGAAAGTATCAACAATGACTCTGATGTCTTCGCAGGTTTATACAATCCCAATAT
>NW_019215542.1:0-9893 GCF_002532875.2 Varroa jacobsoni | reverse complement strand
GTTGGTCCGGTTCTTTAGAAAAACTTGTCTGACATTCAACTATCGCATATGCGTAATGTCGCGGCTGAATCTGTACTATCAGTCAGTTTCCCGTTTGTATCTGGCCTCATATCGAAATGAGTTGTCGAAATTGGCCGGGGTATTCTAATCGCGAGTTCATTGCCAACAAAAATGCTATATCCCGGCTTTATCGCCTCAATTTATTGTCTGCAGGCTGACGAAATTTCCAGCTGGAGTTATCATTTTGTTCGCCTTAGCAGACTTGCACACTTTCTTATATACTGCGTGGCCAACGCTGTTAGATGAGTCTTTATGGTCAAACCTATTGAAAAAACGATAACGTCTGGGAGACAACGACGATCACAATTTTTAATCAGTTTTTCACACAGCCATTTCAGCGGTTTGAGTTTATAGGGGTAACCAATTTTGGTCTGCTTCCTCTTTACCATAACGATACAAAGGATTAATGCGACAATTAAGGCGATGAAAGGCTAGTGCGTTAACAATCAAATACAGCTGGCCACAGTCGTTCATTCCAAAAGGCAACTAACGTTTCGATGCCCTAATTCAACGAAGCTCATGACTGTACTATGGTATCGCGAAAGGAAATCATTAAGATTTCTAAAGAAATCTTCGTGGCATTTTTTTTCTTGAAAATCGAATGTTTTGTTTCCATAAGAACGGGCTGTTTTAAATAGGCCCTGCTCCCTTCAGACAGGTCGTAAAGAATAAGGCTGCTCATCACTAGAACTAGTCAAGAGGTCAATAAGACCCGCGTTGATTATTCTGAAAGCCGAGACCACGCATAAACTAAGTAGACTTAGTGTGAAAACAGAACAATGCTTTGTTCAATTTATCTTCCCCTCTTCGTAGGCAGCAGAATAAGCTGATTTAGACGCCATAGGCAGGCCGTATCTAGGTCCTTTAATGCTCCAGTTTCCTTATCAACAATGATGCCAAGATGACCATCGACTCATCGTACACACGGTCAAAGTGAGATCTTCTTCGTTTAATAGAATCTGCAAATCTGCTCTATACTATGGCAGTTGTGTAGCCTAGATTATAACGTATCATCGTATAACAATGTCAACAATATGTAGCGATTATATCACAATGACCATATATATATATATATATACTATAGAGTAGGCGGCATATAATGATTATTTATAACAACCATTCAGATTCCTTGTTAACTTAATTCATTAATTAAGATTCGAGCTACCGTTACTAACGTTAATAATATACTAAACGATACAACTTGAAAACTAGCCCGTGTTTTGAGTAAGCGAAAGGCTTCGAAATTCAGAATGACTTTTTTCAACGCTATTGCATGCATTCATCGTTAATTTATCACTTTTACTTTGATTACATTAGCAAAAAGCGTGACATCGCGAGGATAGTACACGCAACCTACTTTACGCGTTATGTACGGAAGGGCCTGATCACCACCTTCCTGTAGAACGACGACGAAGAAAAAAGGAACAACTGTATTCTGTCTCGGATAAGAGCGTTAGGCCAAGCTTTTTGCCTCTTCCCGTACCTGTTTGTTTCAAGCTTTCTCTGTCTCTCTCTCCCCTAAACCTTACCTCTCTGACGAAGTACATGTGCAGATTTTTTGTTAGAGGCGGGTCCCTTGTGCAATAAAACCAGCGGAATTGGAGTGGAGAAAAAGAGCCAATTACAGCTAGGCCGGCCAGTGGGCCTAGGGGTGGCTGCAAATTTACACAAGTGCCCGATATTGACCAGTGAGCAGAGAAGCAGGAGTAGCACACCACCTGCCGTTTGCTGTCGGCAGCGTTACGGCTTCCGGAATGATAGGCGAACGATAGTGATCTTAGGGCAGCGGCCAGGACGAAAAGGGATGGGGCAAAGCAACATTGGATAATGACCATCTTGGGCGAGCGACGAGCCGTCGTCTGGATTGGTCTAGAATTGGTCTTACTATGTGGACCCGTTGAATGGCAATACAGTGCGACAGTGATGGTCGGCGATGCATAGAATCGATTTGCTGACGAAAAAACTATAGCTTAAGGAACAGCGATACCCATCCAGGACCTGACGGCCTGAAATCGTCGTGGCCTGCATGGCTGGATGTCTCTCTGACGATAACTGTTTTATGATTGTGTATAGAGCGAAGTGTGTATATACTACGGAGATCTCGTTGGAAAAGAAATCCGGTGTAGAACTAGCACAGGCAAGTATTTTGGTCAGTCAGAAATGAAGGAAAGAGCCGATGAAGAAACGCTGATTTGTATATACTTGACAAAGTTACGAATGTTTCCTGAGTTATTGGTACCACAACAAGATGGCGCACTGGTCACTGACCTCGCTACCTGTTGATGCGATTGCCACAGTTGACTTTACAACCACAGCTCCTAAGACGCCGGCACTTTTCGGCCATTTTTCTATAGAATTAAATCACCAATGATGCAACTAAAGGCGGATACTTACATAAACCATTCTATGCCGCCTTCTCTCTTGTGAGCTTATGGTTATTTCCCTGTGTACAGGATCCACTTAGAGCACAATAGCCTGAATAAACAGTGTACATAGCTTTAGTTGCGATATACGCATACACTCGTTCGAGTAACTGTTTATTTTGGAGCAACTCGTTTAAGAGACTGATGCGTATTACCCACCTCGTTCTTGGTCACGCTGACGCTCGTTAACTAGTCTTCTGTTGTTTTGGGTTGTAACGCTGCGACCCGAGAAATAGTCGGAATAGTGGCCGCAAAAAAGAAAAATTGCGGTTTTCGTTATCACTAATTCCACTAGTCGCGGTCCACTCGCCTTCGAAATGATGGAAGCTGAAGCACATCAGACCGGCGTGCAACGCAGTGACTATTTCAGAATACAGTTTCAGTCGCAACGCGTTATGTGTTTGGTGATCGTTGAGAGGGGATCATATTTTACAAGATAAAAAAATCAGCAGAATTAGTAAAAGAAAAGAGTTCTTCGAAGTAAAAGAAAATGCTCAAAGGCGTAGCTTTTTGTAATGAATTGAGGTATATTAGTGCTTTTTGCGGTGGTCATAAACTTGAAGGCTAAAGGCAGAAGTTTGGACGGTTGTTTTCAAATATTAGAAATTATAGTATTATTGATTGGCTATGTTGTCGGTATTAAGCATTGATTCGAAGTCAGCCTTCATCATACCAGCTTTGATATGCTAAATGAGATATTGTAAGGCCCTTCTATCATCTTGATTCGTAGTGCAGCCATTATTATGATGTATAAAGGTCGTCGAGTCATTTCTCGCATACGACAAAGTAAATGTTAGCTATAACATAATTTTTGTATTTTCTAACTACAGCTGACATCGAAGAACACATTTACAAGCTTTCGTCTACAAAGGCTTACCTCTTGTTTTAAAAAATCCCATTTCCCGTTACAACGAAAAGACGAATTTCTTTTGATTAGCTATAAGAATATCTACCCCTCTACTGTACTTGTGCGTAGGGGGCGCTGGAATGAGCCCCATTGCCTATAGTTTTTTCGTATACTGCCTTTATTTTACTGTCAGTCAAGAGCAGTTTATGAATGGCGGAGCAGCCGCGCGATGCAGGGGTAATTCGGGTGTTACCCAGTCCAATATGATAGGGTCAGCACTGAGGTCAAAAGCAGGAATAACACCACACGAGTCCGTATCAGTCGAGGACGTCGTCTTGGGTGAGGAGAGAATGGTTCCCTAAAACTCCAACTCTTTCTCGCGCCGTTTTCTTCCATGGAAATGATTCAATCGTTAAACATGCGCTTGACAAAAATTGTTTCCGTTAGCATTATGAAGAGAGTTCAATATAAAAATATTGACGGGGCCGTGCTTTGTCTTTGCGATTAGCTCGGTAAGATTTGTTGGTTTAATCGACAGTGTAATTCTGTGCTTCGCATATCTATCCTTTATTTCCATGACCTGTGCTCGGACACAAAACTTTTTAGGGGATAGGCCAGACAACAACAATAGACAAGGCACCAACAGCAACCAAGAACAATAACAGCAACACGTGTGGTAGCAGCGACAACATGGACGTTACTGTCAACGCTGCTTGTGATTGTTCCCCACTTTTCTGAATTCTTCGTATGGAAAACGCAGCGATTTTAGAAGTTGCGGGCAATAACCCAAGATGCCCTAAGAACCTCCACGAGGTTTGTGACGCCCTTCCCTTTCGCCTTTTTGCTAGCGATGATATAATGCGACAAGAGATGGCAGCCGTAAAAGTTTCGCACACGAACGTGCTTAATAAAGATATTAATAAAAGCCTACGCTGAATGGTAGAATTGATTTACTTTGTGAAAAAATGAGCTTGACAAAGTCATATTTGCAATATATACAAATCGTTTGGGACTTGGCCAGTTTGATTGCTAACTTCACCTAACAACTGTTAATAGTAGTTTGTAACCACTATAAACCAAGCTATTATATAAGATGTTTCTATGGATTACTGATTACACACATCGCATATAGAAGGGTTTACAAATATCACTAAGTCTTTAACCTCGATGTTTTAAAAAATACTTTTTGGGTTTTTTTTCAAGAGGATTCGTTGCACGACGATACAAAATCGTTTTTAGAAGACCCACTTTTTTACGTCTTGTGTACAGTTTGAGAATTAGGCAATTTTCACATCTAGATGTGAGCTTTCGGCCGTGGTTGAGACAACTGTCCCAAAAAGGTTATTTTTCTTCAATTTGTATTAAAAATTATTTTTGTTTTTTTTTTTTTTTTGATAAAAAGCATTTCCTTGATAGATAAAAAAGAAAAAAGTATTTTCCCTTCGAGACAAGCTTGTATTCAGCAAAAATTAAGGAAATGATTAGAACTTATTTTCTTTCTTCTTCAAACCTTTCTTTAGCGTTAGTATTTGTTACTATTATAATTAGCACATATTCAATCAACGATCTTGTGCGATTGTCATTATCGACGCAGAATATCCCTTGTCCGCTGTTAGATCATCACTATGAAAAATTAAGTAGAAGCTTTACTAACTACATATAATTAATAAACTATCTTTTAATTAAATCGGCTTGTTGAAATCTATCAAGCTTCAAACGGGTATAACAACCGTTGACATCTCCTATCTACGGTCGCCTCCCGTTCAACGGTTGAGTCCAATGTACTGCAACAAATATTTAACAACTAACGACAATGGACAGCAAAAATTCCGGCAAGTTCCATATCATCCTTCTAACAAACGCGATATAATCATCTGTGTCGGATTGTAGTGAAAATGATTTCACCACGATTCCATTGTGCCTTGTTTAGACTCACAATATGATATATGAAACAGAATATTTAATTCGGTAACATATATATTGAAAGTAAGATGCACTGCTTTCGGTGCCATAGTCGACAAGAGAGATGTTTTTGGTAAAACTGCTTAGACGAAGGAAGTTGTTATAGAAAATAGTTAACTGCAAGATCATTAGAATACAAAAAAATTGCAATATTCTACTTTGACCTCCAGCCTATGTCTTCCAATACGTTAGCTCGTCCACGTGATGTCACAATGTTAAATTTTACAACTGTGTATACATTTTCCTTTAGATGTCCTATATTAGTGACTTCAAAAACTTTTGACACAGATAAGATAAATAAAACTGCAGTCAGATTATTGTACCTTTGATGCACAAACGACGCATTTCTGTAATGCCGCTATACGCGTTGAGTGTCGCTGCACCATCTTGGCGGAATACGTTTTTATATTTGGCGCACGTCTCACTGCTGCTATCCTCTGTCGTGGTTTTTGAGTAGCAATCCGGCCCCTCTTCATGGCAAAAGAAATCTGTGCTAGTGCCCAAAATTGTAAAATTGAGCCGAACATTATTATGTGGGAAGGTGGCAGTAAGCAGTTGCGCCCATTGCGACCTCCGATCAGCCGTCGGTGCGACGGCCTGTGCATGGCAGGAAACGAATGTACGATATGCGGAGCTTTCGTTGTGGGCAAGTAAGATCCTAACAAAAAAAAAAACAGGAGAACCATCTACTCGAACGAATATTCCTGCAAGAGTCGACTGAAAACCGATAAGAACACAGCAAAAGTGCAGACCTGCACAGAACTGCATTAGCTGAGTATCTTCGTATTCTCGATGCAGGCTACGCTTAAAAGTTACAGTAACAGACGCTACAGACGAAGCAGCAGCAGCAGCAGAATGTCGAACTTGCAGTATCGATCCGGGTTATTTCTGGGTTCGAAATGACTGCCAAAGTCAGGATGTCCGGAAAAGGCTTAAAAAGAAAATCGCTGATGCGATAGACCGATTTTACCCTTTCTCCGAGATAAAAACAGGAGAAGTAGGGGACTTCTGTTTCTCGGCAGACTTCAACTGAAGCCTAGTGTTAAGTCACCGAGTATTCCACAATCACTGTTCACAGTTTAGTATAGCGCAACTGTGCGAGACGTCTCTGTTGTCTACCTATAAATAACGTTGACTAAATAGATGAATTTAGCCCATCCTGAAATTGTCACAGCAGTTTAATTAATTATTTTCGTACATAATTACATTATCATCATACCAAATGGGTTCACTCAAATACACTATCGTCTAAAGCCTACGTCCTAACGACAAGTTAAGTTTGTTGCGAACCCCCGTTTCTTTCTAAGTGATTTTATCGCATACTTGTCATAGATTAGACACAGAATATAGCTACTAGTTAAGGTGGATTATGGGCGATCATTTAACGCACGAATTTTATAAACAATACTAATTTGTAAATGTAGCGATCCATTTGTCCTTGATCGACACCGTCCATGGCCCAGTGGTTTTTTCTAGGATTGTGCCTTAACGGTAGCTAGTGTCGTGAGTGACGTGTTTTGTTTTCCACGTTCGTACCACCTTAGTCCCTTATTAATCGAGTAATGCGTAATCCTTATGCAACGGCCTTGGCATCGCCAGTTTCGACAGCGGCTTTTAAAAGCGAGACGGATATACGACATGCAATTCTCGTTGGTTTTCTTCTTACCAAGAAGCTTGAATCAGCTTCACTTCTGGTCTTGTCTGCTGTGCATTATAACTCCGTCTGTTCTTTCTGTTTCCGACATTCTGTTACATAAATCACAGCCGTACTTCGACATTACAAATGAGAATAAATATGCAAGCAGTTGATTAGTCACGGGCGCTTCTCTTTACAGAAGGGTACAGTGTGTATATAGGATATACGGGATTTAAATTTAGGGTGATATGGGCCGGGCGGCATTTTATTGCGGATTAAAGCGCTTATAGAAACTGACCTTTTCAACTCTAGCCTACGGAATACTTGATTCCATAAATCAGCTTTGGGCCCAAAATACATCCTGCGAGTTCAAAAACTTCAAGGTAGACCTTAGCAATGGAACTGGCAAATGATCACACTGATGAGGTTAAAAAGGACTTTAATCGAGGTCGAGAAATGTCAAAATGTAGAGAAATGCATATTTAGTGTAACGATGTAAAAAAATAGCCGCTAATTATATTAATGATTTACCTCAGTAACAATGCAAGTTCAAAACCATATTAACTTACATATGTTAAAACAGAAAACCTGCAATGTACTCCAACCGTCAAGCTGTTGTTTGTACTCGTATATCAAAAGGGCTGACAATACTCTCCTATTCAAAAATATATTGTTTTGTGGGTTTCTGTCTACAACGGTGCGATGCGATAGAATTGGGTAATTTGCTTTTCGCTTGTAGAAAAACCTTCTTGTCTGCTTAATAACACTTGGGTTTTAACAACACCGTAAGTTTGTAGCCGTAGACGGCACACTCGATTGCTTTAATCAAATATGTACTAATTCTAACATGGATCTTAATATCGCAGTATATTACGGAGATCAAGCAGTATCTTTTAAGTGTTCCACAGTCAATTTCCTTGCAGAAGTACTCAACCGGAGAAGCTGAAAATTACGAAAAGAATAACGATATTACCAGAACGGACTTCGTCGCCGTGCCATTGTACGTGTTCAGCTGAAGCCGCTTTTCGTGTTTAACTCAGTAGGGATCAGCATCAACCTAACAATAAAAATCATAGACAAACAAAAGGAACCGGACAAATAAGCAGTCCCTTGGCTTATATCAATTGATAACGTTTTTTTTCTGGTTAGAGAATATAAGCGCTATGAGGCGTTGACGCGGCTTTCGTAATCCATTTTTCTCTTTTATCCACACTTGACCTTTTCGAGGGAATAAGAAATTTAACGAATAAGACCAGGCGGCTGGAGGCCAGCAGGCGGAATAGGGCGTCCCGCAAGCTTCCATGTGTAGTATCCACCAAAAATTGAAGTGCTGGACAAGCAGCAAAGCATGGTGAGCGAGCGTATTTGGCTAATTTGTGTCCTTCAACGTCGAGGCCCAAACGCAAAACGAAAAGGCAAAAGCAGGTAAAACTCGTTGGTTGTTGACACAATCATTAAAGGCCTATCGGGCTCCGGTAACCAGTCAGTTACGCTAGGCAGTAACTTCGTTCAGATTATGGCCAACGTAGTCATGCCGATTCATGTCATCACCAGCGGCTAGTGCTAAGGTAAATGCTGGTGGAAGTGGTGACTCGCAATTATTGAATGATTCAGTTTAGCGGGCTTGTTAAATGAAGCCGCGTGCAATGCTACATTGGTAACCACACATACGATTGGATATGTAGAACGGTTATATCGCAGCATAATTACTGCGATGATACGAACTTTATTACATTCAACTTATACAGAGTTAGTTACCAAAATCAAACACTCCTCGATTGGGAAAAAATTGTGCAGGGCCTCTTGTGCTATTTGAAATCAGGAAACTGGGCATAAAAACCCACTCATATGAAGCGGTTCCGCAACAAGCAAGCAGATGGCTGAAGAAACCTAAATTTATAAAGGCCCTTTGATCCTAAAATAATAGAAATAGTTGTGCTTCTGTATTTTTTCTTTGTATCTTATTTCGTAACCAGAACAAATGAGTTGTCTTTGAAGAAGTTCTGTTTCTTTTGTTAACTATTTACAGGAATCATACAGTTAAATTGACTTTCTCTGTTAACTAAAGTACCATATATATTAGACTTCGCACTATTTGGCGCAGTTAAGCCAAATCGTGTATCGTCACACTCGATTCACGCTGACGCGTTCACTAACGGGTTTTCAACAAGTCAATGGTAATGTTTGATCAACAACCTCATTCATTTACCGTGAGGGCCGCACAAAAACATTATTATTCTATTGCTAAAGAAAGTTCATAGCACGTGACTCTACGGCTACTTGCCGGGTGGTGCCCAGGTGGTCGTACAAGTGCAGAATTCTGTTCTGACTCTGTTTGTTGTATGTTTTTATAGCTATATCCAGACCTACGCAAGCGAACTACCCTTTTTAGCTCTGGCAACCGTCGTCAGGAGACGCGTTATTGCAATCTCCGTTGCACGAAGTCTTCTAAGTTTTTAACGGAAATCTCTTCATTTTCGAACTGCATCATAACGCCCCTATCTTCATTCGGTCATACGGAAGATAGACCGCACGTAGAGCCCGCCGCCTTACGTTGACCCCAATCCACCGGTGGCATCAACCACTACTATCATTCTGTATCCACTTAAAATTAATTCAAATCTCATCATCACCATCATTATCCTCTGCGGCTTCGTATCGACGTCATTGACGCTACTGCTGTGGTTGTTAATGTCTCGATCTCCTCGTTAGTAAAGTAGAAATCTGGTCATTGACTTAAAATTCAATAAAGGAAAAAAAAACATCATATGCGGAAGATGACTCACAGGCTAAGCGAGCGCTCTGAAGGGTCGCTTGGTAACAAACTGCGGTTTATCCTCGTACTGAGTCGGACTAACGATAACACGAAGCTTACGGCAATGCTCATGATAATAATGTCTGTCAACGCTTATATTTTCATTAGCTCTATCAGCTTCGACCAGGCGGCGGACACGCATAAATATCC
>NW_019215541.1:0-9908 GCF_002532875.2 Varroa jacobsoni | reverse complement strand
AAATACGTGCTCACGTAGTAAAAATATAGCCATACGCACGATTTTTTTCATCTGACAATCGGTTCTATTGGAGCGGCATTAAGGACTTGTCTGGGCTGTAAAAGAACTGCAATTATGTGTGAAAAGGTGCCCTGAACTGGGTAGAGAACAGGCCCCCACTAAAGCCCCCATTATAATGTTTGATTTGATAGGCCAGCAGTCTACGGAAGAAAACTTTTAATAACATTTTCAGACAACGATTCGCGCACTTAATACAATTGCGATGATAACCATTTTAGCCTCCGCTATCTGTCAAGTATAATGGGACCGTGTCGCATCTGTTGCATAAGGGAATGGTTCTGCTTCAGCAGCTTATAGAAGATATTTAAAAGCAGCCTGTCTTATTGTTTCGTTTACAAAAATGCCGTCAATAAGAAAGCGATTTTCAGTCTAACTTAAAGAGCACGATATCTTCTGTCTATAGATGAAATACGTAAGCTGTAAGACGAAGGCTTCGACCTTTCATGCGCTAAGGACTCATTGTAGTACCAATAACAAATCCCTTAGCAGCAGGATTGGTCCGCTGACAGAATTTTCTGACTCGTCCCAGCAGACATTGACCTAAGCAAGATTAAATAATTACCTTGTAATAATAGTAATAGATGGATAATATTTGGACGTTTTCCGCACAACATAATACCGATAATAATCCATGGACAGCTTAGAAAGCAACGACAACCTCTATCGACAACTCTACAGCATCGACAACAACCAAAGAAGACGTCCTCGACCTTGTTCCTACAACGGTTGCGATACTAGCGATTTACGCAGGGCTATCGACGTCGTCTGGCGCCGCCTTCTATAGATGTATCTTCAGTATTTAGATCTTCCGCTCGCCTGAATTACGCGAACGCCCTGTACTGTTAGCACAATACTGAATCTATTTCACCTTTTTGTGATGTGACTAATCGGGAGAGGGGCAAGAAGATTTATAGACATTGTCGACGACGACGACGACGACAATAAAGCGCTCAATCCGTCACGGGAGTAGATATCCACATGTAGGCAAAACCAAGCCAATCATGTGTATGCTTCATTCGAGGTCGCCCCATGTACCGCTGAATCTATCCGCTAGCTTTTATTAGCTATAGTGGAGTGAGGTATAGACTTGGAGGATGGAAACATGTTTTGCATGGGGCAAGATTACCGATAGAATTTTCTCGGCTGCTTAGATATTGCAAGCGTTGTGCAGTGCAGTTATTATAAGATACGAATATTGATACTGGTATCAGTTCTGTGTATAGTCCTTGACTGCAGACCCGGACGCAGACTCTCACAAAATCTGTTTCTGCGATCAAGTCAAATATGGATGTGACATTGTTCATTATATTTCTGATATTGAAAACTTTCTTAGCTTCTCCTTGTTGTTTATACATTAACTTTCTAAAGGGTAAGTTATTTGTTGAATCGGACCTTTTTAGATCCAATTTGACACATGAATTTTGTTAGTTTCTATCAACTTGTATTGTAGACCCGGACCAATTCGCTTCTTTATTTCTCTAATATAATTATTAATATATAATAATAATAATAATAATAATAATAATAACTTTCCCTATAGAGCGCGCAGAGAACCGCGATTAGAAACGTTTTGGTTTACGTTTACACCGAACAGAAACACTTTAGATGGTACCAATAGCAACATTTCAATCGTAGCAATTATAATTAACATTGAACCAAATTAAAATGCTTCGCCATAACAAGTGAAGTCAGGATCAATCGACGACTGGGACAATCTTCGCGTCTAGCTTACCTTTTACGATAATGTATCTTCCCTCTGGTTCGAATACTTCTCTTCAGGAGGAGGATAACAGAGTCTCTCAAAGGTTCTAGTTTCGCGGGAGACGAGTTCGATTTCGCTCTGTTATTCGAGGATACACGATGGCTGCCGCTTTACTATTATGTTTGTTTTCTGAAAGCTGAAACTCTACCCTCGATCCCACACCGTACGCGTTCGCGGTCTTTACAATGTATTCTCCAGTTTGAACAAACTACGGGTAAACGATGTAGAAACTATTCTGTCGTTTAGACACGTCGATTGTGGACCCTCTACAAAAGCTTAGAGTGTATCTGCTCTAGAACGTTGTATCCAGATCGTTGTTGAAGTTGAATTTGCCTATCTGTTAACATTTAGGTGTTGATCTTTGGAGCGGGTCATGCAGCAAAAAATCAAACAATTTTTAAATTATACGAGATAGGGCGGCGTTACTTTGGTGTTAGACGTACCTTTTTTTTTATGATTTACATTAGGAGATCAGCGCCCTTAGTAACTGTGTCAACGTAACGCACATTACTACGCTTCATCTCATTATCTTGTCTGAAACAACCGATATGCTATGCCACCTGTAGTCGCCTTTGATGTATAAAAGTAATCGAAATATCGCTATCGTTCGATTCCGACTTAAACCCTTCGTCACTGCAGGCCGCAATTGAAGCTAAGTGATGAAATCGTACGTTGTTGCCAAGTCTTCACACTGTGCGGCGTCGATACCCCTATATCTATAAGTCTCTTCGGGAGCATGTGTTGGCGTTAAGCGTCCTCCTTTAGGGCAATATCATTGCCCTTGATAACCACTGTAAATAAGAGCATCAATGTAGGCTTGAGTCAATTTGGTTTCGCTGCCGAGGGAGGCGTTTTCTTTTCTAGACACTGCTCTCTTACCCAGTCGTTCTCTTACGGCCAGTGCGGACTGAACGGTATGTTGTGTATGGCGACGGCGTATTCCAGGCTAGTTTTTTATTGATGACTGGTAGCGATTTAGTTCGTTAGGAAGCCATTTTCTTTGCTTCTTCAACTACAATGTTTTCGTTACAATTTAACATCGCGTGCTTCGATGAGAACCGTCTGTGTTTCCGTTGCTGTGGTCTTCAGTGTTCCAATTTCTGTTCTTAAAACGATTGCATCAGTAACGAACTTTTCGTTGCTGAAGGCTCTCTTGCGCAGAGTTCTCAACAATCTTTGGTAAATTACATTAGCGTGCCTTACATTTAAGAAGTAATGCTAGACGATATCTCTGATCTCTCGCTATCCGTTTGCCAAATAGTTAGTGTCAGTACTTAGCATATTGCGTATCCGAAGAGTGTGTAGTTTAAAAGTTAATTGCATTTTTCGGCCCGCTAAATAGCTCCGGACTAGCTATACGCTATGAATATAAAAAAAAAAACAAAAAAAAAAGAAGAAGAGAATGGACGTAACATGTTCGTCTTCACAATGAGACTACTGATAGTATAGCCAGTAGCATTTTGGCCACTGTATAGGATCTATTTTATGCGGCCTTATGTGCACTGAACTATGCTGATGTCTGCTATAGCAGCTGTAACGGCTTAGATTGGGTCAAGGACGGTGTCGTCAAACAAATAAATGGACAGGTAAGAAGACCAACGCGACTTGCTAGCAGAATAAATGGGAGGCTCCAGCAAGGGCGAAGACGCCAACGTCGTCGTCGAAGAACAGAAGCCATCAGTAACTCCAGCAGCAACGGCAGCAGAAGTAGCTGGAAAAACCTGGTAGGAGACGACTGCATGCATCATTCAACAGCAGTAGCGCAATATATATATATATATATATATATATATATATGTACTTTTTATGTATATATGAGCATAATTTAAACCCTCAGTGACAATAGTGAACAAATCAACATCGTATTCATTGCAAGATCGTCTCCGGAAGAATCATCAGAATTGCATGTAGTATATACCACCCTTTGGCGAGATGTTCTGCTGCTACTAGAACTAGTAGTGAATACAACAATGTAATAGGTCCAACGATCAGACGATACTGGTAGAATCGTTTGCAGAAAGGACGGACCGGCCGAGGCTGACCACGAAACGTACAAAACTTATACAATAGATACACCTATATAAAATAACTGACTGCTGCTGCTGCTGCTAGCATTACCTTTACCATCGAAACAGCGGAAACGGCGACAAGCATTCATATGGGTGAGACTGGCAGCTAAGTCCATCGTAGGATATCTTGGTAACAGAATACGAACGCACGATGCTATCATATTATCTTAGCCTGTTTATGAGGCCTGCGAGCGTCCAGGGACAAAGGACCCTGACACTAACGAGAAAATGAAGTGCAGTAAGAACTATCATGTAATGATGATGATGATGATTAGGGTGACGGCCATCATGGATACAATTGTCGCGTAATACGTTTCTTTAATGGTGCAAGTATAACAAAAGACATCGCACCCTCGTAAACGTTCTTCAAAGATACGCGCGGGGCTTTGTCCTAATCGTTCGAATACTTTTGCATTGGTAATAGAGATGTCGCGTGGTGCAGATTCTTCTCAATGAAGAATGTCCTTCACGTTCCTGTAATAGGTTACTTTGTAGACTGACCATAACTAAGTAACCACTGTTACATACGGTTGCATATTTAGGAGGACCCTGTTCATGTAACATGTTCTATTGTCTGTTTGAGGTAAAGTAAAGCATGCAGCGCGATACCGTAGGGACTCTAATAAACATGGGAAATAACAAATTGCCATTCCCTAAAGGGCGCAGTCCGTTAAACAGTGATAGAAACCGCTGTTTTTATTCGAAATAATTGCTCTTGGCAGACGCGCTTTGCGCTTGAAGTTAGAGCTTCTACGCATTGAATCCTAGAGTATTTAGCTAGACAAATCGTTGTCTAAATCAATTAAATTGAGGACTGCAATGATTGAACGATCATCAAGACTTCATATTTTACATCATCGTAACCAAGGCCCTATTTGTCGTGAATCATATATCTGCTACATAATAAGCCATTAGCAAATATTATTTAGGTACATGCTACCAAAATAGAGAACGTATGGAGCGCATGGAATTAGTCTGAGCTTTCAAAGAAGTAGACAGATGTTTCCCTCGAAACTATTTAGTTGGTAGACCGTATTACATGGTTGAGTTTTAATTTCCAGTTTATATCTAAGACGCGTCAATTGACAAGCTTTTCGGAAAGACAAACCCAGGAGAAGTGTTCACTCGAAGCAACGGGCAACGTAGCTAGCAACCAGAGAAAGCCTAAAATTATAGGTATAGCCTAATGAAGACGCACGTAAAAGGTCTTCGAGCAGGTGACTAGAATGTAACCCACTGAAGACAGCAGTCATTACGAGAAAATTGTGAAGAAATCGTGTGTCACTCGATGCACGACTTTAATCGCCTACGTTGTTCTTTGTGTTGTTGTACGTGTCGGCGTGTTTGTAGCGCTAGGCGACCTCAAGAGAAGGATGGCTCTGAAAAGACTGCGACACGAAACGATTATTCCTATTCAATATTGTTTAATAATATTAGGTACGGTCAGATTTACGCGGATGTTTGTCAAACGAGAGGAAATCCAAATAGGATTGCGGCGAAGTACTAGCGTCAAAGTGGTGGCGTCATCGTTCTATGAAAATATTCAGTAAAATAGGAACAATTAAGAGATGTTAGTGGGGACACGATGTTCATGACGCTACTGCGACCAGTTTCTCTATGAATATACATACAAGAGCAGAACGTTGGTTTGCGTCTACGCTGACGTCCGCCGTCTACTGGAAATGAAAGCTGTAATTATTAAAGTAATTCATTGACGTGTTTGACAAATACAAACAAAGTTATGTCGTTTCATGAAAAACAAAGCAACGAGTATTTGTGAACATGTCGACAGCGAATGTACGAGACACCAAATTAGAAGCTTTATGAGAGTAAGGATCAACGGTACAGTGTTAAAGCTATTGATTCAAACAGGTAACACCTTTCTTTATGCGTTAAATGATTGTATTTTTGTTGTTTCTGCAGGGATAGAATTTGGTTTACATTAAAAACTAACCCACGGCCAGAGTAGCGATTAGATACGAGCAGTTGTATATAGTATACCGTATTTACGTTTTATCAATTAGCGGAAAATGGTTCAAGAACATTTTCTGTCTAACTTTTTGGGTATCCACCGTCTGCCCTCCGCTGCAATTCACCCAAATGGGCCTCTTGCATGGAACATTAAAGACAGTTTTTTTTTTCTCATAGATAGTTATACTTTGTATTCAGTTGCTACGTGTCTGCAGGACAAGTAACAAATGAGTATCGAGCAGCCCGTCTCAAATCGCTACAACAAGCTCCTAGCTACGGAAGGAAGACATTTAATCTTAGCGCTCGCCAAAGCCGTTCAGTTGTATTCCAACATCAAAGATCACCACGAAACACGGATCCAAGCTAAAAATTTCATTAAAATTAATTTTAAGTGTGGCACAGTATTACGGTAGAGCAATGGTCTGGCCTCTCTTTTACACATTATCAAATTAAACTTTGTCTTTTGGTTACTTGTTGATAGGGTAATTTAAGGGCAAGACGAATATGTTGTTCCTTTGGCTCCCGATAGATATGGACGTAAATGTGAAGCTAAGTGGAAATCGCAGCGTTGCGAGGCTGCAGCAGGCGCTCTAGTCAGGTCTCATCATGACTACAGGTTCCCTCCGGCCCCAGTTTCACCTTGCTTTTACGCTGTGATGAATGGTAGCCTGGGCAGACGAGGAGCAACCCCCAGCGTAAATGCTTTAATCGAAATTCCCTCACAGAATAAATAGTAGACGCTTATTTTGCCAAGCAGTATAATAGATAGTGCAAATTCGTACGTGGCTTAATAAATCCCATCCCTCACTCCAGGAAAACCTATTCGGTGCACTCCATGCTTTTGACACATCTTCTAGGACATCAAAACGGCTATAATAGCCAGAACTATAGATAGTGATTTGTAAAGTAGAGCCGACGTGTATGTTCTATATTACATTACACTGAGGTCCGCGTAAGGCCATAGAGCAAAGGATTTGAACGTGTCCACAAGATTTCTATCACGTTGTCCTGGAACGAAAGAGACACCCCTCCTACAATCCTTTTTCGATGTAGGTTTTTAATTACATTTCGCGCATGTATCGCCAAGGTATCACGTAAGAAATAGGACAAACTATTGTAACTTTGCTGATACCAACAATAATAAGTTTTTATCTTTTAATTGAAAGTGGATATATTTTAGTTTTATTTAAGCAACTTTTTTCAAAATTATTTAAATTAAAATATAAGTAAATTATTTAAATGCTTCTAAGGTTCGTAGGTAAATAATAATAACGAAATACGTATTTAAATCGCAGTGTTATCGTTTTATCAGCAATAACAAATAACTGGTGGTGCTCACAATGACGTCATCGCAGTATAGTAAGTACAAAGGCCGTGACGAAAATACGAGAGCTTGAATCAGATTGGAAAACTGTTACTCTGACAAATTTTAAGCCTGACCACCTACTGGGTTTTGTAAGTTTTTATTTAAACATTCGTTGAAAACCTGCCCTAACCTTTAACATTTTTCGTCTGCTTTTTGAGTGTTATTTGGATCCGGACTTTGGCGTTGCATCCAGTCATTTATTTAAGTCTTGTTTTCGTCATATGACACAAGAAAGAACGGCCTTTTTTCCTGTAATGGCATTTCAATTATTACACAAAATACTTCTACGTAGTACCCTAGTGCCGTCATTTTGAGAAGCGTATGAAACGAAACATCAGTATATAGGCCAGTTAGACAGCGTTTTTATGTTTGCAAATGATGGAACTGAACAGTTCCGGCATCCCAGCGGTGCGAGATCCTTTAGTCAAGAAAAATAACGTAACCGCTAAATCTGCTTAAGTGGGTTCTCTGTTTTTCTATTATAACCGGATGGTAACGCGGTGCGCGCGCGAAGCAGAAACAAACGGTTACTACTACTACCATGTAAAAAGCGCTCGTAAATGTAGACCTTTTCCAGCTCTACCATTCCTGAAGAAGCATTGGGTTAGTTAGGTCGACACGTGACGACAGTCTAGACATCTGTACAAGCTAAACTGGATATTAGTGCAAGCCTTCATTAAGCAGACCTAGGTCTCCCAGCATTTAGGCCAAAACGACGCAGTAGGAAGACATGCGTTATGAAAAAAGTAAATATGGTATTCCTTGATTATTCAAATGCCGGAAAATATCGGTCACTATTACAGTTATATTGGGAGCATTTTTCTAGCGAGTTCGACCATGTTACGGAGCATATACAGGACTTAGTACATTGTTTCAGTTCTCGTTTCCCGCCGTACACTCCTCATTGAGACATTCCTTATACCCTTCCTTCTTAGGTTAAGACTTTCTTTGAAACACACAGGTCAATCATTGGACATAAATCAAACAACGTAAGCGTTTCGTCGATAAACCTATGGGAAAATTGAACATTCGGATGAGACGTAGTAGCTCAGTTTCCTAAATATGAACTTAATTAGAAGACAACACAAGAGCGTACCGGTAGATTCCAAACCGCTTTGGATCTTGTCGTTGCTGTGCAGCAAGAAATAATCACTTCTAAAGGTAGGCCAGTTATTTTCGGAAGCGTTCCTCCATTCTGTGTCTACCTACAGTAAACTTAAGCGTCTGATCCGCATAGTACGCGGTTGTGTTGTTATAGGGGCCAATTAAGCCGTCATTACAAAGTCCCAATGACTCTAAGAAGAAAAACCGTCCTTTTTAAAAAAATCTCTTTTTCTTCTCACATTTGTATGCTGTATATCTGTGGTGGAGCAAAGTGTTCTGCTCTAAGTTTCCTGCATGGATCGCCCGGGATACCGTTAGCGCAGCGGTCTTTTTCTATCACATACGTGGAGAGAATGTTTCGTTGAAATGAGTCGTAGACAGTTATGCTGCGGTGTATAGGAGTTATCCGGAGAGCCACTTCAGAAGTGGGGTAACGTGCAGACGATTTCTGCCATCAAAATTGCAACTGCTGTCGTTGCAGAAGGGTCACATGCCAACCAGGCGACCTGCGTAGCTTCTAGCCCAGTTTGTCAGTTAAAGAAGCCCCGGTGCGAGACATAGTACTTCCAGCCTTAGCGGAAAATTCTACCGGTCCGAAACAGAGTGGTTAAACCGAAATTCTTTCTTGTCAAAAGAAAAAAATTTTTAATTGTTTGTTGGGATGGGAAAATGCACGGATCGCACAGATACTTCTGGCAAAGACCACCGGTCTACTGAGCTATTCCATTATAAAGCTATAGTTAAAGGCTGACTATCTTAAACGGAATTTACGTGCGACGTAGCGATCCAATTCTAACGGTGATATGCTTGAGCGTTGACTTCTTCTATGGCAGTTTTACAGGTTGCTGCCGTCTGTGTCAGTTAAGTTAAGCTCGAATTACGCCAAGGACTCGTCGTCTCACATTAAAAGCCTACTAATTTAGTTCAAAGAATTCATTTACGAACAAAGCACGTAGGAGTTCCAGCAATTCCCAACCTAAGGACACATGTTCAATGTTAGAGTTTTGCTTCGAAGTTGGGGGCAACCTTCGACCGCGGCAAAATGGAGAGCAAAGTCCGCTTTGCGGTCCTGCAAAAAGTGATTTGACCTAGAAGACGGTAGGATTTCTTTCCGAACTCACCGACGGTTATGGGGCTACAAAAAATACTCACAAAAAACTTACCGAACGTGAATTAGGAAAATAGGTTCTAAGAAGTATAGTTTAGTCAACAAATGCAGGTGTTTTACATGCGATACTCAACCTACTTCCTTAAGCCGATGTAAACGAAAATATTATTGGACAGTAATATGCTTGGAAACATGTTTCTAATACGATCTATTTTCGCGATAGCTTTCAATTGGCACAGCTCATAATTGAGTTTGTTAGATTTTCAGTTTTTTGTTGCATGTCGTCTGCCGAGGCAGAAATAGGTAAGGGTCGACTCACTTAACGCGCGTAAAATCGAATAGAAATCATTATACTTTAAGCGAAGCTCACTGTTGTTGAGCACTAAGCCTGGCAACACCCTGTATGTCTCTATCACAACCGAGCAAAATGAGCAATTAAACATGCATTTTTCCATAGCAAGTATATAT
>NW_019215540.1:0-9931 GCF_002532875.2 Varroa jacobsoni | reverse complement strand
GCATATATCCGATTCGATATGCATACTTAGCTATCCAGGCTCCACCTCTCGCGCTTTCTTTATTTTTCGGCCACCAATGCGGCTCAGTCCTTCATAACCTTCTAATCGAAAGTGGGAAAAATTGCCTTCTCAGTTATCAACGACGTACAATACTAGCTAAACTAAGCGTCGAATAATTCCGCCGATAGGACTGACAAAAATAATTATCATCAACTTATCTTTGCTGTTACCGTGAATCGCCTTAACCAATTGTAGCCGCCACGACCAATAGTACAACTATCTCAAGTAGTACCGTTACCGCATAATCACAAAAACATTTATATTGAAAGTCCTAGAAGCAATACTCCTTACTTTTGTTGTACGTCCTTTGTGCTCGTGGTCTGCGTCAGTAAATCGCGCAAACGATGGTAGATGCGATACAGATCTAGAAGCTTTATCTTCTGCACCTTAAATAGAGCAGTAATATATCCGTCGTGCCTTTGATTCAGTACGCCCTTATGGGATCACTTCATTTGGGTTAGATTTTTCAAGTTATATTTTATATTTTTGATCTTTTTTTATAAAGTAGACAGCTTTTAGGCGACCACCCGGAAACGAAAGCTCACCAGTACGAATGTACGGAATGCATAATCGAGTTGAGTTTGCATGCACACACGCTATCATTGTTCTTCTAGTCATATTCTACCCCGTCGTACTGTCATAATACAGGCGAAACACTTTCAGTCATATTTGCGCTGCTCAGACGTACCCCGGACAGAACATTTGGTTCATTCGTGCTATCTACGACGGTTAGCCGGGTTGGGGCTATGCGTTTGCATAAGTCAGCCGCTCATCGACGGATTGCCGCCCACCAATAGGCATCGTTCCATACTCACCACTCTCGTTCGAAGCACGGCCAGAATCGTCGCGGAAAATTGCATCACTTCGATATAGTTCATCGCAGCCGCCGTTACTCTGGACAATAGAACAGCTAGCGGATAAGGGAAACCGAGTGGGAGGCAGATCAGGATCTGTCGGTGGGATCGCGACATCGAGGATCGGAAATCGCCCGTTTGACTCGTGGCCGCTGGCGGTGGTCGATGATTTAAGGGCCATCGATGCAGCCATCTGTCGTCGCCTGGCTTCGGCCTAGACTCCGAAGCTGATCCGAGCTCAACCTCATCGTCAAATATTGCACGAGAACGGCGCCAGCAATGCCAATACATTTACACTATTTGACTACTAGCCAGAGGAAGAGCACAGAAAATGGGGACAGGAACAGTGCCGCTCCTCTTCCTCTTTCGCCACTTGTGGTCCTGCATACTAAAATATTTCATTTTCGAAAATGTCTAACCTAACCATCGGCTTGGAAGCGGCAGGGCAATACTTACTGTAACTTTCGTCGCCACTGTCGACATCCTCACCGACATCATAGATTTGGTTAGAGGGGCATGCTAACGGGGCCGTTAAAGGCAGCCAGGGGCTAACCATAATATTCTGTGCTGGTCTATGGGCCGAAGGAGACCTTGTAGGCGGGAGGGCCAGCTGCTGCTTCCCTAAAGGCGAAAGAATAAAGGAGAGAGACAGTGGGTTCCAAGGCCCTGTTAAGCCAACTTTTGGGTTCCAAACATCGTCTGACGATCCATCTCAGTTTCTTTAACTGCCTAATGCGTCTAATAGGGCCTCGATTGTAGTTTGAGGGCAATGTTTGGCGGATCGCGTTTGCATAGCAAGCTTTTTAGTGGTATAACTAGATGAAAACAAAAGTTACTTATTGTGTATACAATGATCACCACGTATCCTGATGCAGCCGTAAGATTAAAATCGTTTGCAAAAAGAAAATTCATTGCATTACAAACGTATATAGAACAAGTGTTCCTGGCAGATGATGTTTAGATGGCATCTATCTCAATAGTCCTTTTTCGTATTTCTTATTTTTTTATCTAATGAGGCGCATTTTTATAGCAGATATTTGTGATACAAAATAAGGTAACACAAAAAGTTTTTATGACTTTTCTACAACTCGAAGCAAAAATATCCTCAACAATATAGAGACCATTACGAACGTTTTGGTTGTAAATCTAAAATAAGTTGGTTTGGAACAGTAGTTATGTACAGCTTTCAGATCTGTCTATCGGTCGGGGAGGGCTGCCTTTGATTTTCGAGGACTGCCGAGGTCGTCAAATCGGCCGAAAGGTGCCCTGCCGATCTGGCGGGGGTCCGGGCAAAAGAGTACAGTCCGTGATAGTTCGAATCGTAATGACGATGTCGCACTTTGTAAGAACACGAGGGGTTGAGTCCTATCAATGAAGAGGGCTTTCGATGCCCAATGTGAAGTGAGTGTTCTACGCGCGAATCGTTCTGATCACACGGTCTTTACCCACAGCGATGAACCGGTGAGACGAGCGGTTTTTTCCTTGTGTTTCCGCTGCAGACATGTGCCTGTCACATTATGAGGACAAGTCACGCCTGCGAGTGATAATATGATTCTCCTACAGTGTATGTGTCATGCGTATATAGCACGCATGTATGCATATGGTATGTATGTAGTATTCTTCAATGGTAAGTATAACCGAAAACTCGTTTGTTTTTTTTGGACCTTTTGGAAAAGGAGAACTTCACCCGATCTAGCGCTCGTTTTGTCTTTGGCTAGATGATGTCTGAGATTAGATTTTCGATCAGCAAGTCGAACCTTCGTTTAGCTGATCATCAGCCCAAATTTATTGATAACTATTCTTTAGAACATCTACTGCGGAGTAATATTGAGAGAGATAAAAAGTGGCCAGCTGCTAGACGGAGCTGAATCAATGATAACAAATTTCCGGGAAAATTGGCCGACTTATAGTGGGCCTACGTTTGTTGTGACCCCGTTTTTGGAACTCGTACCTTATTAATTGCCCTAGAATTCCCCGTTATATGGTGCTCGTTGTATCTAAATTATGTGCATAGAGCTAGTTGAAACGTGTGCTTTTTTCCATGTTATACCATTAGAGTTAGCCGAGAATCTACGGCGAGTGCTGAATGCTATAGCTCGATATAGCGCAATGCATGGTCAGTATATAGGGGAAGATGCGCTCGAGTCAGCTGAGCGTTGAAGAAAGTTAAAGTACTGTGAATTGTTTCTTTTACAATTTAGTTAGACTACAAGTTAGTAGCACGAAAGCTCAACTGACATGAGACAGTTTGTTTTGTTGGAAATATCCTTTTTAAGCTTCATATTAGGCGAGCGATTCTTAAATCTTAGCATTTTTGCCAGGAAGTTTATGTTTCGATTAGTCCAGCTCGTATCTTTGAAAAAGTTGAGATATGTTTCAAAGATGGACGGTTTGGGGGTATATTAACTCACTTTAAAAGGAATGAGTCGACATACTCGTGAGTAAGTATTTATTACTTAATCAAATACGTTGATTGATGGCATTTACTGGGTACCGCGAAAGGAATACGTCACGTCATCTCACTAACGTATTACCACTGTTGACGCCTTCGGTCTTAGCAATATTGCCGAACTTAATCAGATTAGCAAAGCGCGGAGAGTATAACCGAGGAAAGTTGAGCTGGAATGCTAACGACAGATCGCAGATGTCAGTCCAAAGCTATCCGTGTCACGGATTGTAATGGCAAGAATACCGTACTAAGTAAGTCTAGCGTCTGAACGTTTACGATGCGGACTAGCACAGTGAGTAATATAACTAGTATAGGGTAAAAGCAGTCGCGCGACTGTCGTGATATTCGTGACGCGTCACACGAGGCTAGCTACAGCGTTTATCCCGAATGTCACGGATGCCTCAACTCAGCCAATTTAGAGTGTCTTAAGTTACCCCACCGGCGTCTTTTAAACATTTTTCAATTAAAAAAATATATGTATATTATACTAGAGGAGTACGCGGCTCGACCACACATCGAAATCACGATATTCTACCGTATGACAAATAGATAACAATCAAAATGTTACTTAAAGTGAACAGAAAAAACACGTTTGCGTATCAGCCGATAATTCGACCTCGGTTTTACTCTACGATATAGAGTTCTTTTCACGATATAGAGTGGCCATACAGCCAGAATTAAACCTAAAAATATATATTAGTAGCCTCTCAACATAAACGTGCCTCATTTCAGCCAGTCTTACCACACCTGTAATTCTTTATTAAGCTTTTGTTTTCAAAGTGCGCTATGGCTCCGCATCGTTCATTGTTGAACCGACAGGCAGCACATCTTCATCCGTAGAGGATCTGAGACGAAGATTCAAGATTTTTATTATCTTTGCTTATTCGGACCTCATCAGCACATAGGGGATAAAGGTGGCTGAAATCGATCCTGACCTTTGTCATACCGGAGCTATAACTATAGATTCCATCAAATCACACATTTGTCAAAGGGTGCGTGCGTCTATAAAAGGCGTATTACAATGTGCTCCAGGTGTCACGTGGCGCCATAATTGATAGAGCGCACAGGCCCTGAAATGATCAAATTTTCAATTGATACGTCCATGCAGTACAATTGTATTTTTCTAAACATAACTAAACAACGCTAGAATATAAAATTATAAAAAAAAAATATAAAAAAACGCTTCGTCAGCATAGTCCAACGTTTACGAAGCAGCTAAGTAACGTCTAAATACTGATCACCTATAATCCTTTATAACTCTAGCTAGCTTACCGAAAACAAAAAGCTAACAAGTCGATCAATATAATAACAGTTATGATAACAAAATGTGGCGCCTCAACCCTTTTGCATCCAGGTTTAAAGGAAGCACTTGGTCAATACAGTTGTCATATAACAAGAACGAGAAGGGTTGATCTGTGCACGTCACAGGCGAGGTCACTCGAACATGACCGCACTTGCTACCCCATGTGAGGATCCGGTGTAAGGATGTTCTGAGTACTCATATAGCCAAGTTCGTAGAAACGCTGCTCACCAATGACCGCAGCATCGTATCATTATAGGATTGCCAACTGACGCAATTTTACTACGACGGTTAAAAGCTACTGCAGAGTGGAGCATGGTAAATTCCGAATGCACGACCGTTTTTCGTTCCTGCAAAATTTAGTCAATACATGAGTCGTCCAGACCCGATGGGTCTTAACGAAGCTCTTACGGAGCTAAAGATAACGGGCCACCGAGACTGTTTAGTATCGGGCCGATAGCGTCACCGACACCGTACGAAATAAGCTTTTTTTCGGATTCGGCCGACTTACGGGAAAATCTACCGAGAGAAATAATATCGACGAAGCCGAAGTGATAGCCTGAAGCCAGTGCGTCTATGACGGTAAGTGAGCAAGCAAGCAAGCAAGCACGCGATTAGGCAGCTTTTCTAAAAGTAAAACACACAAAACATTGAAAAAAATAGTGAATTTTAATGCGAAATACCCTGAGCGGAATAAATTTTCCAGGCAGACTAATCTCAAACTGTCTATGGAGTTACACAGTGCGTCATATGCGTTGTATGTTGCACTAGGGTAGCAATTTGATTTTTCGCGTAATGAGATGTTAGCAAAATCATGGAATCTCCGCCTCTACACAAACCAACCGCGTAATGCGTAGCGCCTTCTAAAGGTTAGCTTGGGCAATCTTTTTTAGCATCTCACCCACGTTCACATGCATATACTTTATAGGTATCTACAATTTACCACATGATGTTGAAGGATATGTTAGACAGCCAAGCATTGCCCAGTTTTTCAAAGGTCAGAGGTCCGAAGTCTAAGCCAGGAGAAAAATTAAATTCAAATTAAAAACACACTCTAATAGAGTGTGTTTTTATTTTCCTTCATATGCTGAATTCACTAATGTGAACGTGGTTTAGATGGCTACCAAACATAACATATATAATAATATGTATAATGTGTCGGTAGGCCGAAATTTGTACTATGAGTCTGCATTGTTCAAGTCCAATAGCAAATAGCGTTTTATTCGCATACACCGGTAGGAACGAATTCGATGCTAAACCCTGATATAATAACAAAATTAATAACAAATGATTCAAATATCATGTGTATATTTAAAAAAGAATTATGTCAGTGCGTGTTCTATTAAGTATTTATATGTGCTGGCCACCGCGATGTCGAGCGGGGATTTTTCAGCGAGATCTCAGCCGCCCAGGGTGTACGCGGCCGATCGCGACGTAAAATATACGAATATCGTAATTGGTTCATAGGTGTTCCAAAAGCACCCCTATGATGGAGGCCACCTTTCGTTGGACGATTGGTATGCGGGCAACGAGCGTGGTAAATTTCCCTAAAACCTCGAAAAAAGGAGACTATAAGGACATTAGGCGGACTACTGCCACAGATCTCTCTAAAAGTAGCCACTTAGCTGAGGGAAAGGAACGACACTGGCGACGTATTTAATGTTTCCTGGTCGATTCGAATAAGCGCCAAATCAATAGGTATGTGTGCGTGTGTGCTTGAACTATGTGCGATTGTGATCCCCTGACAACAGGGGCTGGATAAAGGGGGGGGGGGGACTCTCGTGCCCTTCTTATGAAGACTTGCCCCCAGCTTGCGTTAGGCGTGACCGTGCATTCTAATTAGTCAAACGAGAAACGAGCCTCGAATGGGTGGAGCCGCCTGCGGAAGCTATGGCACCGGCGCGAGTATCAGCTCCATTATACTAAATTACGATTCAAATCACAAGCTATGGCTTGCTTTATCAAAGCAGGCATAGCAATCGAAGGATGAAATGAATAAATCGATTATGACTTCAGTGACTATATATTTACGGAAAGTATTCTCGTGATAGTGCCATCTGGTCACGTGGATAACGTTCTTGTGAGACGCTCAGCCCACTGTGTTGTTGTTTACTGCGACTTGTACAGTTAAAACTGTGCAGATGTACAGCATTAGTCGGATAGAAAAAAAAGTGAGCATTTTCGGATTAACTGAGTTCAGCGTGTTTACGGTAGGGATTTTTGTCTCTCTCAATCCTCTGAATAGTCTGAAATTAGAGCACGACAGAACGAATTAAAACCTATCAATTCTAAAACACAATCACCTTTACTGTTTGTTTCGCTGCACCTTATAACGCTCTTTATCGAAATATATCCTATATGTTATGCTGCAGTATACAAAACAATACATTATAGATATAAGCTGCGTTGACGATCAACCGTGTTTCTCTAATTGTATTTCGATGAATACCCGTAATGAACTTACGCTTACCATTAGCGCACGATAAACCGTAACGGACAAATAAAATAGCTGGTAGATAATAAATGCCGTACTGACACAGAGGATCACAGCGCACCCAACACGCGTCTAGGCGTATAGTGGTTGTTTGGTAGAAGGCTCGTGCCGATATTACCGTTGACAGTAATGACAAATCATCTTTACCTTCCACCTATTCGTTATCTTAATGGAAGCAAACAATTAATGAATATCCAATAAACACCTTTCTGGTTTTAGTTGTCGCTGCTGTTATTGATTTTGCTGTCAACCCCAATCCGGCGAATCCCTCCCTTGAATGTCGACACAGCCGACCTGAGCAATAGACAACAGGTGTGGGAGTACAGCGTCCACAACATTCTCCGAAGAAGAAGAAGCGCAAGAACGGGGAAGGAACGAGAGAACAGGGATGTTCTACATTAGAAAGCGGACGTTCGTTACGATATAAAGATAATCACTTTAGAAGATAATGAGCCGCGCCGATTTGGTTTTAGTTATTTATTAGTGATGATTGGTGATTTATTAGCAATGATGCAGATTTTGAAGTGGCAAACACGTAATACAGAGATCGCTGGTTCGCGTTCTATAGGTGAACGAGCCTAACAGTTACCTTACGCAGCAGTTTCCTCACAGCAGCAGCAGCAGCAGCAGCAGCACGAAGCGCTACGAACATGATCATTGTACAAGAGGCGGTCTATCGCACAGTTAGTGTGAAGAACGGTTGCCAGGAGGTGAGGATTTAAACCTTGTGGCAAGTCACTAAAAGGCAGGGATGCGATCGCTTCGTCGCTAACTTTTCAGTAAAGTGCACGATAGATAAGCCTAGAACCATCATCTCATTGATGTTCACTATGGACCTGCTTTTCCTTGTTCGGCTACCGTTTTGGCCTGCTTTTTGTTCGGGCCGTTGCCACAGAGCTGTACACATCCAGAAGCCTTATTCATCTGCTTTGCACCGACGTATTATCACATTAAACGCACACTAGCTCGTACGTCCACATTCGTACTCATACAGACTCATTCGTGAAAAAAGCAACTAATTCCATCTTTCAAAGAGGCACGCTAAAAAAAAGAAGGCGTATAGTTTATAGCTGTGAAAATAAAAGCGAATGTGACTGCAAATAGTCAATAAATAAGGGGAAACATAAGTTTTGAATATGAAGTTGGGGGCAAATGAAATGGATCCCACTATTAGTTCGTTTTCTTTTTGTCTAAGTTTCTCGATTTTGTCAAGCCCAAACTCGCTCTTAGCTTGGCCAAACAGCTGTAACATTATTCAATTGGATATCGTATTCTTTACACCATGTAGGAAAACGTATTGCCGATTCGAAGAGGCCCGCCGCTGCTATCGGCGTAAAGCACTGCTCTTATGCCGATAGCAGCACTTGCCTTGATCAAGTATCATTCACCTTTATCACCTACAAGCAGCTTACTTCAATACGGTAATGGAGCTCGCATCGCCATAAGTCGTCATGTGAACGTTAACGAGCGTGTGGCCTCAAAGAGAATTTGTTCTAATTCCAGTGGCTGAAGTCTTTGCGATATACTTACATAGCAGGAAAAGCTAGATAAGATAGCTAACGACATTCTAGGGTTGCGTCGAAAGAAGATATCAATGTTTGAGGACCAAATCTTCCAGCTAACGAGAGCTTGCTTGACAGTCAGCTTGCAGAATGGTGAGGAAATATCGTGATTATGAAAGTTATGTGACAAATATCTACTTAAAAGTAAGTACATCAGTACATACGAAATCGTTGACCTTCAACTCCGAGATTGAAGGTGGTTGAAGTTGTTTTAGCTAGTGGTTTGCATCGAGAAAATCCTCCTCTTTTTTTTTTTTGGTTCCCACAAAAGCTCGTATATACATTTGCCTAAACTGATATTAACTATACTTTAGTTCAAGAAAAGATAGAATACTAGGAACTCCGTAATAAAGAAATAAATAGATTTGTAAATCACTTAGTCGGGTGATATCTACGCAAGCACAAACGTATCGTTGCCGCTCTGCTGACATTTTCTTTGTAATATATTTTTCTAATACTTAGCGGATAGTTTCACTAGTTGTGAGTATCCCTGGTACTGACATTCGACAGAAGTCAAATTGTGAAAGGCTAGCGGTTTATTGTAATGAGCCTAACTCCTATTGCGGTTTCCCTTTCAGACGGTGCCATTATCACGAACGTCCGCTACCTTTTGCATCTTCTCTACGCATAGCTATCACAAGCCATCCAACTTCTCAGAACATGTTTCTCACGTCAGAACAGCATTTGCTCCAACCCCGCAGCCTGCTGACGCTATTTCGAAAACCAGTTCCTGCGGCTGCTATGAAGTTAGTGGTTTCCCCGTCGCTCGCTCCTCGTTGCTTCGCAACGGCCTTCACCTTGGGGCGAACCACATCCTCATTGGATGAGGCTCGAAGCCCAAAGAATTGATTTCCCACGTGAGAACAAACCATTGCGCTTCAACCGCTAACGCTGTGGGAGCCTTCACTGCATTCCGTAGGTCGATAACAGCTTCTCTGGTGACCTGACCAACTTGGCGAGCACATTCCTCGTTTGACCGTGTCCTGCTGTTTCATTAACCCACAGTGCCCACTTTTGGCCGCATGCCATCATTGCTTCAAATATCGCCACTTCCAATGGCTCAGAGGAAACACACGCTGGAAATAACTGCTGTACTAGAAAAATGTTTTACGGGGAAATAGTGTATATAGGAAAAACCAGTTCGAAAAGAGCGCCTAAGATCAAAAAGAGATGTGTGGAGTTAGGTTAGGTAATCTGGTGACGAATATCACT
>NW_019215539.1:0-9965 GCF_002532875.2 Varroa jacobsoni | reverse complement strand
TATATATACAAGACGGGATTTTTTAATCTAACTACAAACGTTTTAATTAAATTGTTACATCTATTAGAAGTGGTTCCTAAAATTTAATACAACCACCATTCGTTATAATTACAACTTCCGATCTGGACTGATTTATAGAATATAGTACCATTAATTTTTCTTAATAGCAAACATGGGTCAATCAATCTTAGTAACAGTAAATTAATTTAGATATCGCTCAAATATTTGAAAAGTACTAGCGAACAGACATTTTAGACTAATCGCGAGCCAAAAGTCTCAAACATGCAGGAGCTTATAACGATCAAACAACTGATATTTTCCTCTCCGTTCATTTTTGTTTAATTCATTTTTATGTCCCTTAAATTTGAAGCCTATTGCTATATATTGCCTATAGCTCAAGTCAAATCATTCCCGAGGCCGCGTAAAAACTACCAATAACATAGACTGTCGATTTCAGAAAAATTGTCCGTACGATTCGAAAAGACCGCGTTCGAAAAGATGCAATTGTGAAGCATTGTTTTCCATTGTGGCGACTTTGTTCGAGAAAACAAAAACATAACGAGTGAGCGTACGCGTGTTTCGACAGGACAGCCGCCAACGTTTGTCCCAATTTAGGTGCCGTCCCCCGTATACATATTACATTAGCTTAAATAAGCTCAAAAAGTCAACAAAATCGAATTTTAAAACGCCGTCTTCCTTGTAATACTTGCAATTTGTCTTATATTTGTTGTAAACTAAGTAATTATTTAAAACCAATCAGAGCCGTTGGCGTCCTTCTGCCACTCTTAATCTGTAGCGTCTTTAGCGTGCTATCGTATAAGTAGGTTCGAAAATAAACCTTTTACCCCTGCAATCTATAACGAAAGCTTATTAACAAATTGCCAACGAAGCGTCAACATACTTCTGCTCGACGCAACGAGTCGTATTGATGCTTCAAAGTGACCATTAGATAACTACCTGTACTACCGCGGCTTTTCTCCACCACTATAAGTACAACTAATGCGTTCACGCATAAGACCTCCACTAGTGATTCTCATCGATGATCATGACGTTAGATTTCAGACTTCTTTAATGCGGCACGCTGCGCGGTAAAACGATTCTCCGGAAAGACGAGCAGTCCAGTGCCCCCATCAACACCGATTCGTTAGGGTTATAGTATCAATGTCCCGTAGTGGTGAGCCCAAAGGCTTCGCTCGCGGGCCGTAAACAGTTCTTCTTCTTCTTCATCGCGTGTCAAAGATCACCCAAACTAACCAGCTAAAGACTTCTAATTATCCATTTGGGAAGGCAACAATGGCACCAGCGTGGCACAAACGCGAATATAGCTATGGAACGGTAGCTGCAATTGCCGCCTCCACATGTGTACACGTTCCAACATTGCTTCTGTACGACGTCCGATATGTGCATATGACGGTTCGTCGTGTACTGTCGGCCAGTCTATATATAATACGTTACTGAGTTGGCTTTTAGGTGCTATTATTTTGTGGTAAGACCATCAGCTGTTAACGTCATATGAAATACAGTGTACCTTTTTATATCTATGCGAAGACAGACGAGACAACATTATTGGCGACCGGCCGTAGAGATGAATCAAGTCATTCCCGATCGGACACTTCCAAGGCCCCGCGTGAAAACTCGCTTTTATGGAAAGCGCGATGTATCATTGGATTTCACGTCATCGTTGGGACTCGCACTTTAAAGGACCTACTCATAAATTTCAAGAGACCCAACCCGTACCGGCGAGTGGTACTTTCTAAATGGAGTGAGTCTGTGATGGGCAATCGTTCATGACGTTCAGTTTTAATTCGTCTGTCCTGGTCGTAAATTAGGTTAACTTTTCGCTCTATTGTTCAATAGTTCGCTTCACAGGTTCCTACGTCATGCCTACTATTCGCGTGTCGCGACAATCTGTTAATGCTATCGTTAGCGATTAACGAGAAATCAACTGCAGCGTCAATGCCGGCAACAGTTAGCGTCGTTTGCTGCCCTTTTAAAAAGCGAAAGATTTCTCAGATTTTTTTGGCGATTTCATCACTACCCTCCGCGTATACGCCGCCTTCAGTAAGCAATATGCAATTGAACTGAAGAGCAAAAAGTCGCTCGTATAGTTTTCTGCGCAACGGAATAGGCTTCAGGTCGATAACGGGGGATGACTCTTTCGCTTTATGGCGCAGCGCCGATGTTAACCTATTTAACAATTTCACTTCAAGCAGCCATTATTTGTGAGTGTTTGATTTCAAAATAAAGTTCAAGGCCAGCATTGAATGAGCGCCGCCGGATCTGTGTATAAAGCGTTCATACGCTATATGTGATTACGGCAGCAGGCCCAGCGGCAAATGCCAACACATTGCAAAGCGATCGCGACATAATGACGCACAATATCACACTTTCTCAGGCTTAAATTGACTCACTTAACTTTTCGCTCAATAGTTGTAGCGGCTTAACTAGAAAACATCACCGGTTGTCGATTGTCGCCGACGACAGTAGGTATTACTGCCTAATGGGTAGTTTTTGGATGCCACGTTCAGCCCCTGATGACCCATAGTACTAACGGCTGTCTATAGGCTTTCTGCACATCTATAGAATTTTGATTAAATGAATAGAAGGATGAAAAACATAACTTTTTGTGTTAGACGGACACGCTCCCAGTGACATAGATTTCGTACACCGCCGTTTCACAGCAATCGATGCACCATAAATGGTACATATGTTAAAAATTCATTAACGAATACATAGAACTTGAAATGCTAGCGTATAAAACGGGGCTTAGCTGAACTTCGAAAAAATCCAGGTAAGCTTAGTTCAAAAATTCGAACTTTGTCTTGAGGTCAGCGAATTCTGTTTTAAATGCTAATAGAGACTAGACATTTACTGAAGCTATCTAAAAAAGCGCTCTGACGGCTAAATCTTAACGTGCTGATATCGAATAAGAGAAAACAGAAGACCACTTATTTACATTCGATACTGACATTGGAAATCGTCTATTTATCGTGTATTTACATAAATAAAAACAAACACTAACATAACGAAATGGCAGAATTTCTGAAACGACTATGCATAGTAGAAACATGTACATTAGCGAAAAACATCTTGAAAGGAACGGTGGCTGTAGAAAAACAAATGCTACAATGCAGTCTATTCACTGAAGTTTGTTAGCTTTGAGCTTCACTATTATTGGCAGGTGCTATTACTTTCTTTACTCTATTACGCAAGCCCTAACATAGGCCAAATACCATTCTTCCTTCATCGATTGATATGTTTTCCTGAACGCAGATTACCCATCCAGGACATACTTCGAAACGACCTTTAGATTCTAGATTGGTCAGCCCTCCTCTTCGTCCTGAAACGGAAAGCCCGGTTTTTACTGCCTTTTTAGCCTAACGATATATCGAAGGCAGCTCAAGACCGGACGCCGACAAATGTCAATGCAGGACTCGCTTACCTAAACGTTATATTACATGTACACTACTTATATATGGTGGACACCGCATAATAATTTTGCAAAGATATAGACACACAGGCCACAGCCTAGAGATGGGTTAGCCTGCCTCAGCTAACGACGTTTGGCTTCGGAGGCCTGCGTAAGTTAAGATTATTATCTTATAATGCTAGATAGATAATATATGCGCAAGATAGAGATTATTAGGATAATTATTATGCGCTCGCAGCATTAGGTCAATACGTACCTATGATCGGAACTTCAGCATGTATAGGGCATATTGTCCAATATGATATGGCACTAAACCGATATAGCGGCTAATTTTATAAATTAGTGGGTTAGATTCTTTTTCCCGTCCTGGCAGCCGCAGGAACAGACGACATGATTTTAGAAGTTCTGAGCTCGAAATCGCAAAAATGTATCGCTGTTGTCTGTTTGTCTGAAGTGTTCGTCTTCGATTACAGCCCTAACAATTTTTGATCCTCTAGGCCTGTGTGCTGTAACTCGACTGCACCAATATGCCTATACCTGTTGGTTTATGCTGCGGTCTGTTCAACACGGCCAGCACCGTCATATGCGCCTTAGCTCGAACGGTCAAACTTGAAGAAACCTTTTGAGGTTTCGGATGGACAGACTTTGACACGAGTCGAACTGACAGTCACACGTAACCCTTATTTAACCTAACTAGGTATCTAGTAGTAAGTTCTCTGTGTTCGGGGTGGCATCGATCACTGATCTAGCTTTCGGCGAAATCCGTCGATTAATTCTTTTTCCTATACGCCTTCCTATTCCTTGCTTTAGGAGACAATGGTTAAATGAAAAATATTTAGACTCTTGCTTTAGAGCTGAGCTTAAACTAGTTTTTTCGAGACAGCCTGGTAAAATTTGAATCTGTCAAGCAGACTCTATCAAACTGAGCAGTAAAGATACACAATGACTTTGTTTTTATTTAGTTTTCAAACTAGTCGACGATTGTCGCTATGGTAGACAACGCTTTAGCCTACAATTCTAGACTTGAATATAACTCACGAAGGAGTATTTGTGCCAGTATCAGGGACAGAGTCATTATTCTGAATTCAGAAACCTGGGAAGATTTCTGACATTCTGAAAAGGAATTCTTTGGTAATTGTTCAAACTGCCTTATTACTCTTTCAATATAATATGTGTATGTTGTACCAGGAAGTGTGGTGAAGAAGAGTTAAACCAGGGCTTAGAAGAAGCATTTTATTAGATGCAAGTCTGTTATCAGCTGATATGTTGTGGTTGTCTAGATTTTAGACAAACACGCAAGATTACGCCCGGTTTCTGGGTTTGAAGCAGGGCGTAAAGGCGCTTTATTTTATGTTGGGGGCCAGTAGTTCGACGTAATTCGTTGCGGCGGTGTAACGAAACGTAAACCTCGAAAAATTAGAAAAAAAATCGAATGCATCTTTAGGTCTCAGTTTTTCAGAGCTTAATAGAAAATTCATATAAAAGTATATTTTTGCGAATGAATGGAAAGAGTTCTAGGCGAGAAAAAGGACGCTGGGCCATAAACGTCCTCATGTGCCGAGACAAGGAATGAACCATTTGTTGACAAAGAACAAAGATATCCACCTCGAGTTAGCCAATTAGCACCCGTATATAAGCGACGCTTGCTATTAGACTTCGGTACTGCTTTTATAGTTCGCTTGATAACTGACCAAAATCAATCAGCTTAAATCCATCTTAAAGCAAAACAACTTGTTTAGCTATACTAAATAGACATAACAGACTAGATCCAATTTGTGAGCTATTTAAATCTAGACCCGGGACGAAAAAACCTGGAACCCTGTGCTAAAAATAGTATTATTTGGCGCAATATCAGGTCGTGAGGTGAATTAGGCGTACCACTACCTGTAATAACTTTTTTTTTTTTCGTTACATGACAGGATAATTCTATTTAGTCATATTCGAACGATCTAGTGGCCTAATGTTTGTCAAAAATGACCAAAAACTTTCTAATATACTTCATTTGACTGTGACATCGAAACTGAAAAATATATCACTGTAGATTGTCTATTCTCTTTTAGACATTAGGACTAACCAGACGTGGCAGGAAGATGAAACAGTGAGACCGCTACAACGGCGTCATTCTTTTGGCACCCGTCGACTTGACGAACGACGCAACAGCAGCGATGCCTTCGTTTCACAATGGCAATCGTTATCGGTAGTAAATGAAGTCACCTATTACCCCCTTTGAAAAATCATCAACAAGTATCTCTTCCCATCTACGATGTCAGTCCCGGGTTTCCTCTAAAGGGCGCTACGTGATGGGGATGTTTGCCAAACACAGACAATTCCTAATCCGCAGCAACTCTGCGGTATAACTCTTGTTGAACATTAGAACGAATTTTAGGAAGATTGTCGGCCTGAGCCTGCTGAAATTACGATTTCGACCGAGGATGTCTATCAGCCTACGGCATCAATAGCTGATCACAGTGGATGTCGCCTACCTCCAACGGCTATTTGGAGATAAAATTTCATATGAATGAGGTACGTATTTATCTTACCGTGAACAACTAGGACCGCTTCTGACAGCTACTCTGGGGTTAGGTGATGTTACAAGAAGCTGGCGATTATTTTCTTTATAAAATACAAACTAACTTGTTGAACAAAAATAAAAACTACAGATCAGTGTAAAAAATACATTGACTGAGTCACACAACGAAGATATTTGTCTGTAATTGTTATATGGGATGAAGCCAGGGAATCGATAAAAGGACAGCACACTCTTTAGAACTTGACTTTAATTTGTTGTTAGCTTTTTAAGAAAAGAGACAAAGGACGTTTCTGCTTTTTTTCTGAAAGACTGAAACTGGTGTTTTCGTTCAACATTTTTTCCAACATGTTATACGTATTCGACTATAAGAGATTAAGATATGAGTAAAGGTTCACTTTCGAAATCTTATAGCTTTTGAAACGGAGCCGGGAATTCATTGAAGTAGATTCCTTCTTCGAGTCATCGGAGTTTATACTTACGGCCACAATAGAAAATTTTTGGGAAAGGAAGAATGGCGTGGAATATACAACTGTTGTTTAATAGGACCACCTCTTGGTCCCTTCGCAACGATGGCGCACCAATTTGCATTTCAGTGATAACACATCAAATTTTTGCAAGGAGGGAAACTAATATCCTGCTGACATTAACCCCGCTGCTAGAGCGATTTATTGCCTGACAATATTTTGCGTTTTCAAATAAATGGAATTGTGAAAAAGGAGATTTGCCACTTTAATAAAAAGATACTTAAGTTTAAATTTTAACAAAGCCTCTTGACTTATCCGCTAGTTGTTTCTTACTCGCTATATCCTATTTCACATGTAGCTGTTCTCGCGTTCACGCACTGACTGCAATACAGTGGAGAAAATCGCCGTTCAGCAGACGAGTCTGGCTAGTCTAATCGAACAGGTCGAAGCACCGAAATCGTTCTAGTGTGTGTGGGCATTTTTAGGTCGGCTGTCCATGTCTGCGACAGGCCCCCGGTTTGTCCTGCTCATAGAAACCAGCACCTGATTGAAGTTCTAAATCTATATGAAACTGAAGATGATAGGTTCGCGTGGAATCGGCGCTGAGTTGAGTGTAATATCAGTCGTTTATTCACAGTGCGCCATATGTGGCCACGGGTTTGGATCGCCAAGCGGCCGATCAAGCTACCATAGAGCTCGTGGATGTCCAATAACACTAGTGGCGGGTAGTCAAACATGTCCCGCCGGAAGCTCGCGGGTTAGTGAAGACGCTTGCCGTTCTTAACACTCTGGCACTTAATGTTATTCACTGGAGGCCACTCGTGTAGGATTCGTCTTTGTGTTAACCGATAAACGAATAGGTATGTCCTAGTGTACGGCGGGTTGCTCTTAGATGGTTTTTAAGAAAGGCCCATTGATGGCTCTTGAGTCGTCAAAATGGCTATTGACAGCAATCGGTTTATCCAACGCGGCAATTTAAATGGACGGAGTTCTTCACCTATTTCTCACGGCTGCATTCACAAGACCGTATAGCGTTGTGAGCACAAGCCTACAAGGTGACTGTGAGACCTTGACGACCAATCCTGAGGGGTGCTTTATCTACATCAGAGTTGGCAGACTCGACCGGGAACAGAAATGCATGACACCTGCTGGATCAGAATGCATCCATTTGTCCACCGGGCGGACCACCTCGTTAAGGAGAACTTTTATAAGCCGCTGGGACTAAAGCCGTTTTGTAGAATAACTAAGCAAAAAATCCGAGCACTAATTTTGTCGAGAAGCGGAAGACGCTTCTCAAATGTGTCAGTGATACGATCCCGTCATGTGACCCACAAGTATTGAATTACGACTTAATTTTTTTCATACCCGAACTTTTTTCTGTCGCGCTTATAAAAGAAGGATGACAGGCTTTGGTTAGTGTAAATCATCGAAGCTTGAACATGGTAACGAAGAGGGTCGTATCCAGTGCCCGAATGTGTTTCAAAGTATATATACATATATTTTCGCTGATTCTCAAATTTGCGTTCCTTAAGATTTAATGAATGCCAACGTACCTATAAGCAGAAATTTCGTGCGTGGAATTGTCTTCCTTTTAGAAAAAAAAAAAAAAAACACAGTAATAAAACAGAATTGCTTCAGATTGTGGTATTCCGTCTGATCCGTTTCTTGTTACTTCGAGTTGTGTTTGAACTGCTATAATAAGCCAGTTTGAAAAAGCAGCGTAACTGGCTGTAACTGTTATACAGTAAACGGTAGAAAAGTTTAACCGTAATAGATCAAGATTCCACTGCGAACTTGTGCAGCTATCAATGGCTCGCCAGGTCGCCCCAGTTGAAAGTTAGCCAGAATAGTTACTAGGTAGTAATTTATTTATCTATTTATAATTCTAATATAGCATATTTACCAGCGAAAAGATTGGGATTTCTATTTTGAAAATCTTTGCCTACCTAATTTTATAATCTATTCGTTTATACGTATGTCTTAGACGACGATGGGGTACATCCTCTACTGTAACGACAATTTTTGTTGGCGGCAAAAAAAACGCTTAATATATTTATAGAGCACAATAATCGATTAGAGTCAATAAATTTCAAATTTTTTCGTCAAAAAAATATTCCGTTTTTTATTAGTCGACTGGCTGCTGGTCAGTGCATAGCGTATTACCGATTTCCTATTAAAAACTTGACCACCTACTACATCGGATACAATCGGATCCTGTGCCCGAAAGATTAATCACAATTTGGATTGAAATAAAATTGTTTTATTATTATTCAAATCGTTCGCTGCCTGAACATGAGAAGAAATTATGTTAATGCCTGACGCATAAACTAATCACCACTTTAAATTTCAATAATGTAATTTTTTCTTGAAACGTAATTTTCTCCACTTTTATTACAATCAGAGACGCAGCAAGGTTCTTATAATACGCCCCTGTTCATAGGAGCATAAGTAATCAGTTGCAAAATAGCAAGACGCACAAAGGAATGTGCCTATCGCCGGTTCGAACCTGGGCCCACTTGTGTCCCTGAGATTAGCACACATCCACGTCACTGCACCACCAACAGGAGTTCTGGATGCTAGACTTACAAGCCTCCATTAAAATGATCTGTATTACTCATTGCTTTCGATTCTAATGAGCGTTGTTTGTTTTTCAGAAGTCTGTAAAAAAGTGATCCTCGTTAATAAAGCAAACCGTTCTATGCTTCTTGTTTCGATGCGGTACCGATGCGATCGAGCGCGTAAAGTCGCGGGTGTTACCGGCCTCATCTCCCTCGTATTCCCTCCAGTCAAGTAGTTTTTACTTCATACTAGAGCTCCAAACAATAATTTCTTATTACTCTTCAAGACCGTAATTCGATAAAGATTATTCCCGTAAAATTTACAACCCGGCAATTAAACCTGGTACTTTCGATCTGTATAATCGGCAAAATTTTGTGCGTTTGAAGTAGCCTCGTTGGTAGTTTGCTAAGACACCAACAAAGCCCAAATAATATTTAGTATATGTTGGAAAACAACAAGGCTCAACCATAGTCTGAGCTTGACCAATTCGGCTATTATATATGTGTATTTATAATAGTATTATTACAGAGGTTTTAGCTCTGTACTTTTAGTTGAAAACTATTATACTCCACCTTCTTACATTTCAGATTCAGATATCAGCTCTGACCAGCAACCCAAAAACCCTTTGTGACATGCAGCGGCTAAATGAGAGATAGTGGACTCACAGTATTGAGCCCGTAGCCGGGGTTCCGCTAACGAGATTTAGCTAAAATGGCTAATGTTCTCAACTCATGAATACTTGCCTATATGATATGTAAGATATAAGACTAGACCCCAACGCCAGCGCTTCAAGTTGTTTGCTTGAAATAGGCTTATACCATTTTTGGTAGATGTACAAGTAGAAGTGGCGGATAGTATGGCTAATAGAACGAGATTTGGGAAGACATCTCAAGGAAAATTTGCGAACTGCTCGAACCATCTGATAGTTCTCCTAACGGATACACAAAAGCAATTTCTCACCTGTAACATGTAAAATTAGATA
>NW_019215538.1:0-9970 GCF_002532875.2 Varroa jacobsoni | reverse complement strand
CGTCAACTTTCTTGCATATATATATATATATATATATATATATATATATATATATATATATATATATGTATATATATATATGTATATACAAGTCGTTAAGAAGAAAAAAAAATTGTTGTCTCATAAGGGCACCTAATAATTGGCATCACACAGAAGTACTCTGGCTAATGTTTGTCTTCTCTTCTGCATTATTCCGGCCTGTACGGTTTCACATACATTTTGTAAAGATTGGATATTTCTCTTAAAACTGCATTTAAAGAAACATAAAAAAATACGAGCCAATAGACTTTTTTAAATTTATGTCTGCGTAATTAAACAGCCAACCGCAACTGGGAACGATAGAAACATTTAACAGCTATTTAAAGAAAAATCCAGCTAGCAAAGCCAGTTAAATCAAATAAAGATCAATGCAAAAATGCTAACAAATATACTGTTGTATGTAAATAGTATTATTGCTATTAGTAGCCTGCAAAATAGTCGAGCATCGACAAAATATAAAACGAGTATTTCTAGGCTATATTGAGAAAATTCGAGACGATTGTACCCGGTCTCAAACATTGATTACTTACCGTATTAGATAGCGACTGATAAACAAAAACCAGCCACTATAATAGATAGCGGAATTTCCTTTGAACCTATTTTTGGCTTAACACTGGTTAATGGTGTTCTAGTAGATCCAACATAACCCCAAACGGAGCTATAATCAATCATCGCAATATATGCTTCGTTTAAATAATTTCAGAGCTTATCAATACGTGCTTGCTAAATCCCACGTGATACCCATGACTACTTACAACTAGTTCAGGTCAGTACTTTAAACTGATAGAGCCATATACATAGAGAATCAGTTACAGAAAGTAGCTGTTTATCCATTTATATATAGATATAATAAGGACCTTTTCTACTTTAAATTGCTAGCCCACAGCTCACGCTCGTAAGGCGTCCAATTCTAACGGATCAGCTTAAATCGTACATCTATAGAACTGTACACCTGCACAGCATGAAGTGCAAATGCGACCGGTCTTTCAAGACTAACAGCAAGAAATCTGTACAACTCTAGCCAGGATCATCTAAGCCAAATCCCGAAATGACACAAACTCCCGCTGGGCGATCGCGTTCTATGGTACGTGCCCTTGCGGTTCTGCTGGGCCGATGTGACGCCTCCTCTGCCTTCGTCCTTCATCGATCCTGTTCTATATGAACTTTTAGACTTCCTGGCCAACAAAAACACAAAGCAGCGTGCTACACATGATTTAGTAACGCTTCCGCTTTATAGCTATCACGCAAGCTGGGGGGTGAGTATGAATTCAGGACACAGCACGTGCAGAATCCGCCAAATCCCCTTTAAGCGCCACTCACTTTGTCTACCAGACCCTTCCGTGTCTTCCCGCTGTGAGAAAAGAACTCGAGAACGGTCGGCTGATGGCCATTCCACGATGGCCGTTGCGAACGAACGAGTTTAACACCCGCTGAGCTTTGCACGTAAAGCGCGTAGATTTGGCGATGTAGCGACCGCATTTATTAGCTGACGACATTCGATCGAAAATGCAACAGGATGAATTAGCTGAAAGCGGCAAGGATAACAACGACGCGCGATGCCAGCGGTCTCGAACAATACAGTTACTGTGACTTTGAGTATGATGGACGGGTAAACACACTACATGATAAGAAGGGTTCTTAGAAACAAAGTATTAATAAATTTGATAGATCGACACGAAGTGATTAAAAGCTATAAAGTAGTGTTTATGCATGCATGCTGACATAATGAATAAATATGAAAACAATTAAGCTATAGAAGGCCCGTATGAATAAAAACTATAAAAAAAAAAAGTTTTTTATTTTTGCCTTTATTATAGTTATTAATTGGACAAACTATCTGCCTAAAGGTCAGTCGGGAGCGAAAACTAGAGTTTGATTTTCCTAGCGGCAGTGTGCCCATATATTCAGAGACATATCATAGACCTATAAGGTCTTTATCACAGTCAGTGTAGAGCTGATGAACAATATCCCACTGATTACAAATCCCTACTAATTTCTCCTTTGAACTACATATTATGTTTATTTTATAATTGAATAAACAATACCTCGACAAAGTAAACGAACAATTATACCGGTTACTTAAAATAGGTCATTACCATCTTTGCAAAGAATTTCGTGTGGTATCGCACAAAGTAAGGAGCGGCACTTCCAGCAGAAATGGACGTGCCGTAAGCAATATCAGATCTTTTTACCAGTCGACTTGCAGTTTTCGTTAACACCTGCTATTGACCAGATACGTTTGGGATCAGACGTACCCAAATGGCAATAACAAGCTAAAGAGGCTGTTGTCTCAGGTTCATTTTTTCCCTGCGACAGCACGAGGCACTTGCGTATCGCCGTATCCCGTAATCGCCGTAGTAAAAATTTACAATGCTCGCTGAATATATACTAGCCGGTCAAAGCGATTGTCAAAGGAAACTTCGGCTGTTATTGATCTAACAGTCGAACTAATATGCCTCGAAACCGACTGCAATAAGATAAGTACAAAAGTAACAGTATGTCACTATTCACGCGCACCAACTGTAAAGATTATACATGAACGAACTTGAGCTTGGATAGGTCTGGGGGTCCGCGGCATCCCCGTTGGGAAACCCGTTGGAACGTGAGAATAACACAGATTTGGCATGACAGAGGAGTGAACCACACGAGCAGACAATGCAACGTACGCGTAAACGGTCCGATCTAGAAGCAAGACGTGTTCAACGTCTGATACCTTCTATGCGTAAACAGTTGTCGTTAATGTAGGCAGGTGATTAAGACCACAATTCAACCAACCATTGTGGGCCATTATTAAGATAACCTGAAAAACTTGCTTACAATTTAAAAGCCTTCGTTTTACAAATATATATATATATATATATATCAAACTACGACACCTATCGACCGAGCACCTGTCCAAAAATGAGGTCAAGAGCACATCAACCACTAGTCAGAACGCCGCAAGAGGCAGGTCGGTTGAGGGCCAGATCGTCGCAGAAAACAGGCCCTCGGGGCAATCATTAGTACATGTAGCGGTGTCAGGTCGTGTTCCGCGTGGTCGCCGGCATTGAAAGCGAGAAATGGAAGCGTGAAGAAGGATGAATGGAAATGGAAAAAGGCTCAACCGCGAGGGATGTAGCATAGCTGGTGGCCCAAGGCTGACCCTTACTGTCAAAGATGTAAACAATAAACAGCTGGCAGCTGATATGTTGTCAGCTGCTGACCAACGTTCTGGTCCGCCATAATATATATACACATATATACATGGCAAGAGACTTCCGCTGCACCTTGTATGATATCTATTTATAGCCGATTCATACCAGGTTAACATCTATGACAAGTCGACATTGAAGAATCACAAAGAACTAGATTGAAAGTGGCGGAAACTGATTGAAGTTCGTCGGAGGAACAGTTCATGTCTTGAAATAAGCTTCTTCTCATATATGGATGAAAACTAAGCCCATTACTATTATAATGTTAGTATCTAATTTTTGGATCACCTGTTTGTACTATTTGATTATTTACCATACAAACATACTGTTTACATTGAACAAACTTAGCCCATTAAAATAGACTGTGTTTGATTGACGCTAGAAGACCTCTAGCGAGCAAGCGGAATGGGGTGAAGGCTGATATTGATTGGGACACGTACATAGTGCTACCCTAGCGCTGGTCCTGCTGCTCTATAAAAGTGCCATCGGCGATTTCGGCCGACCCCTATTAGTCTCGACAATTTCAAGGTAACGGGACCTTCTTCCTGCTAACCCTCTCTTACGTTAGAAGGCACAAAGTTGTTCTTCACATTGAATATATTTTCGGATATGATATAAGAGTTAAGCTTATCGAACAATACACGATGGATGAAAAGGCAAATGACTATTGGCGGCGTCACCGCTTGTGCCTCCGATTTTCTTCCGTTTTATGCACCTGTATACCGCTTGGATACATCCGAGTTCTCTCGGAGCCAGCTCCTGGAAATATCTTTCACCTCTTCAGTAAGAGACTTCCTTCCTTTCACCACACTTCCACGAACAAAGGCTTTATTTGACTTTGAACCCATTTTCCCTTCCTACCGGCGACAGTGGCAGCGCTATGGAGTGCCGCACCCACTGGACTCGACTGCTGGTGTTGTCTTAAAGGCATTAAAGTTTTTTTTCTTTACAAACAGGCACATACACACATTGAGAACTAGCCTTAAGAACAGAGGAATGAACGCCCTTTGGAGGAGGAGGAGGAGGAGCCGGCTAGAAAGGTGCGGAACCCTCTGGTAAAAAAATCCTTGAAGTGACTGGTGAGTATCTAGTTGACACAATGGCTTCTATAGCTTATAATAGGTAGAGGGGAGAAGGGCGATGGTGGTGAGCGACGGAAGCCTTTCAGTCCTATTGAGCCTTTGCAGGACCGATTACTTCAAACCGCCCATACATCAACACCACCGGTGCGGGAGCTATTCACCGTCATCGAATATCTCTTGTGAATACATGCAGGAGGCAACCTCAACGCCACCGTGTGAGTAGGCCATTGTAAGCTTTGAAAGGCAAATAAAACCGACAGAACGTAGAAATTTCGTTTTTTGGTTTTTCTTTCTATAGATAACAAATTGTGTAGTGAAATTAAATACTGGTAAGATTAATCGTGTGTCAGGAAAGTCTGTGTCTTTTTGCGTTCAGATTAATTAAACCTCACTTCCTTATAGATTATCTATTAATTCGATTATATTAAAAACAGCTCCAACGGTGTCTGCTGACATTTTGCGGCGTGCTTTGCCTGGCTAGAAAACGCTATATTAACACTGACATGTGTAATTCATGGTAAAAAATTATAAAAGAAGACTAACGTAGAATCCAACGTAAATTAAAAGGAAAGTGACATTTAACCTTTTTTCAACAGCTGGAAAAAATTCGTAAAATATCCTTATGTTGAACTGTTAGTTTTTTGAGTTCTACATAACAGACATACATACAATTGAATTTTCAAAAGAAGATCAGGCTTTTTTTTTTGTAAAGTTGTGTAGTTCTGTTTCTCAGAAATAGTTAAGAGTTTACGAATAATATCAATGTTCTTCAATTGCCTGTCTTCCTGGTTTATCGATCAGCACAATGACATTTGGAAGATGAGGTCGGCTTCATCTTAAAATAGACAGATATTCTCAAGGGGGTAAAGGGTCAAGCGCAAAAATGCTTTAGTTGCAATGGACGTGCAAAATAATTGACTTTAACAGTTGGGACGTCTGCTATAGGATAGGAAAGTGATCGAGGATAGCGATGCGACAATGGGGTCAGTGCAACTGGATGATAGAACAACCTCAACGCGTTAAGAATTCAGGCTCACGGCAAGTTCAAGGGGTCACAACAAGGTTTAAGTTTTGTTTGACCTTTCATTGGTAGAATAGTAGAATAATACTGGGCGGAGTTTGGTGTGTATGTGCAGTACGGACCACGTGAAAATACGTCTACTAGTGCTAATTTTCCTACGACAAAGAAAAGCCGATACAATTGCCTACTAAATTAAAGTAAATAGCAAAAACACGCAGTATGTCCTCACGAATCGCAAGCATCGTATAAAAGAATAGGTCGCTAATAGTACTATAAACGAAAAAGGCTACTAGGACCAAGTGGTAATTACGACGTAAACCTCCAGTTTAAAAGAACAGGTTTCCGATTACAGGCCGAAGTACTTGATAGCTGATGCAAACGCTTTCTTTACTGTAATTTGACTATTGCCATTCTCAAACTTGTCTAAGCAGTGTAGCATATACTATGCTGCGGTATCTGGAATCAGCAGATTTTAAGGCGCCAAACCTCTGTCAAGCAATGTTCTGACCATTGTAGCCGTCTTTAGCGTGTTATTATATTGCATCGTGCCCAGCCCCGCATCGATTTTATATATTGTGTCACACGAGTCACAAAAGCCGCGTTTGATTCCATAGACATCATTATTCCACTATGTCTACGTCGATAGAGCTGCATGACCCGTTTTTAGTAAACATAAAGAAGCACTTTATCGAACATGATTATAACGAAATCTACCTTTCCTAATTGCGCAAATTGGCTAGCCAATTGCTCCAATCCAAGTTGCTGCTCACAGTTCGCGGTACCTTCTAAAGTTATCTTCTTATAATTGGTAAGGCCCTTTCGGATAGCTGCGTCTAGCGCAGAGGTGGGTTACAGAACCCGCCTAACGTACGCTCACGATGGGCTCGGTTGTCACTCGTATCAAAGGGCGACACATCACAGGAAAAATGAGGTTGTCCCTGGGGAAGGGAATGAGGAGGGGGAAGGAGGGGGTGGGGGTGTATCCTTCATCGTCTAGCCCCACGAGTTTTACAAGAAGGGAGAAGCCCTTGCGTGAGAGGTCTCAAAAGAAAAGAACCAACTCATGAAGATACTTCTAAGCAGCGATAAGGAAAGGACAGACGATGCTTTGAGGTTGAGTTTAGAAGACGCACAAAAAAGACAAGTCCCTCTGTAGGAAACTAGCTCATCGCTAAAAAAGAAGACCTGACCAGAATGACCCTGACCTGACGATTCAGTGGCGTTAGCCGCTTCTTCTTGTAAGAATAAGTGGCTTAGAATTGCTAGACAAAGACCTTGGCCCATTCCAAGTGAATCTTGTGAAGGAAATTATGCATGAGTGGGCAGTGGTTTCGGCGGAACCTTGCCCAGTCCTCAGGGTTGAAATTCACACCCGGTCCACATAAGGTAGACATACTGCTCCAATGACGCTACTTGTATATAAATTGTATAGTTTGAGCATTCTTGAAAAAAACTCTTTCGAATTTTAGCATGTACTCTTTGCCCGTTATTGCCTTATTGTATTATATGGAAAAATTACCCGACCCGAACTCTATTAAGCTCAAGTGGGGGAATAGAATAGCGAACCGTTAACTGCGTTCGACGTGGCCTAATCTCGCGCCTTTGCCCCAGGCTCTTATTGTTAATTAGAGCCGTGACACTGTATTGTTTACAAAGGAAGCAGAATGCTGCGAGCGCCCATGCATTCACTCAAGCTAATGTTTTAACAACGTAAACCTTTTCGCTACTTTTACATGTTACTGCTGCTGCTGCTCTACCGGTAAACAACGTTAGAGATTACCAGCAAGTGCAGTTGCTGAAACTGAACGTTAAGAGTCGCTGCCAGATGAAAGACTGACAAGATACTCGACTGTCTTGGGTCGAAAAACCATGAGGTCGGCGAAGAGAACTATTTGGCAGGTAAGTTCAGTACAGCACTTCTGCTCATACAAGTTTATGGATTTCGACTATGCACAGCCAACTAGATCGACCACGCCTTTCGTAAGGTAGAAGCGTATTTAGTTGTTATCGGTAATGAAGGCGCGTGGTGACGTAGAAAGGTAGTTCTGATATCGCTGAAGATTGTGCTAGAAACGTGGACGAACCCATTTTATTGTTAGATAGATCGATATATACAGATTCGTATCATTTAATAATTATTTACTATATTATTATTGTTACTGCTATTATTAAAATAAACTTAGCTTATTTATATAAAGTACCGAGATGTCCTTTCGTCATTTTTTCGACTCATCTTTCCGTCGAATTTTACAATAATTAAAGGCCACTAGCCTTTTTGACCCCATAGGAAGCCCTTATAGATGGTTACTTTAGAGTAAACATTTTAGTAATTAAGCAATCTCACTGAATATTCATGGATGCATGACACTTACCTTGTTTGGCCTTTAACACAAAAGCAGGCTGAGATTATCAAATATAGAATACTGATCCTGTTCACGATCACGGTAACTGCCTTTGATAAACACTTACTTTCTATCTTGTTGCTTTGCGAAGCATTTTTTTGTATGTATATAACAATCGTCAACAGACTTGTATTGGCTTCCAGTAAATGTCTAATATTTACATTACTATTTCTATTTATCTACAGTCTTAATTAATGTTTTAGATGTTACGTCCGATACTGCCTCAGTAACGCAATCGTTCAGACAGGTATTCCGCAGCACAAAATGAAATACGGTTACGTCCGTTTTTAAACTTAGATCATCATGTGCCTTTACGTTTATTTGACAAACGTGTTATTACTGCACGATCATGGGGATATGTATTGGCTATTTACTTTCACACATACGAAGTACACTACACGCCCAGACAGACGGAAGTAGCCAATGGTTCCTTATGCCATCTTGACGTGCCATCGATAAGTGGCAATGAACAAACAAACGAGCTCTCAAGGTGGAAATTAGTTGAATCCAAATGAACTGTCCTCGATAATTTATCTGTCTACGGCGTCCTTTTCACAAGGTTCAATCTCTATACATGGACGCGGATCTTTCGAGAGCTCTATCACCACAAGGAACGGCCTTGATGACAATTTAAAAACCTCGAAGGGTGGTAAAAAGCAATATTTACTCAAATAGAGTAGTCTACTGGGCTAGTAGTAAGTGAATGGAAAATTATTAATTCTTCCTATTAATTATTCCTATTTAAAAAAGACTGAGCCGAAATAAAGTAACTATATAAGGAAACCCAATAATAGTAACAACTAATGGGGAATCTGAGCTCATCTTATTTATAAAACGTTATCGTTTTTTGTTTCCTATTGGAAATGCAGTTTAGGACTTGCATGGGCCATCCCATAGAGACTTAGTGAAGTAATAGGAAATTTCGCAATTGCTTGTAACGCTGGCTCTAAACATAGTATCCAACTGCCACCTGTCGTTATCTGTCTTTGCGCTATGTGTGTAAATGTATAAATTCTTTGGTCTCCTTGTTTTTGATTTGTGCCTCATCGAGCGTATCTGGCGTCTTTAACCTTAACAAAGACGTGACCTTCTGAGACCCTACCGAATAATTCGGCCATAGCAAAATATAGACTCGTGTGAAATTTTCGCAAGCGCCACAAAAATTGACGTGCAGATATTTGCACATTATCGAATTTTTCAAAGTTTGCTTTTATCTTTCGCTTCGAAATTTACATAAGGAAAAAATAAGAACTTAGCAAAAATAAATATATAAAATTGAATAGAATGTTATTGTCACAGGTATCTTCTGTCTACCTTATTGTCGTTTACTTAAAGAGGTCTTGTTTCTGAAAACTGTATAACAAACAGATCAAATGATGGTCTCTCGCAATCGCAGCATGGATTAGCTTCCCAAAGTTGTCTTACAGTTACATACAATACAGTACGAACCCAGATATTTATCGGCACGATGGCGTGCGCGCTTCCATGAACCCGTCCTCTACTCTTGCTGCGGAAAGAAATTACCTGGTCCTGACAAATTGCTTACCCCTCACATATGAACCTTATGGACACCCCTAGTTGATTGAGATGATGACGTGGCTGCAGACACATGTTAGTGATGTTATCGAAAAAAGGCTAGTGTCACCAGGGAATAAGGGCGATACCAAACCACTCGATATAGCGGAGTAAACGCGAAATCAGCTTCGGCCATTAGCAGCACTAAGAGGCAAATCTAGCAAAGATCCGAATGTTGCGAGATTCCAAATTAATGAAAATGCGGGACCCACCGAATTTCCAAAGTGAGGAACAACTGTCGCGTCAGAGCCCTCGATGAGGAGAAACCGCATGAGAACCCCCAATTTAACTCGTCCTTTAGGAGCAAGACTAAACAACACAGTAATGGCTATGGTGTACGTCGTATTACTTGTAGAGTAATAGTTGAACTCAGCTCGAGAACAGGATCGGTTTTTAATGCCGCTTGGAGATCACATGTGCTCACAGTGTCAATGCTATTATAAGACTGTGTCGCTTATAGCCGTTTGGTAACTCCTACCTGTGACTCTTGTTATGAAAAAGCAACAGCTCCAGGTAATCGTACCATCGCATATATATATATATGGCACGTAAGTGAAGCGTAGTAGCGATCAACTTAAGCTTGAGATTTAATTCATGCCCTTTGGCACTAGCATTCGATGTGGCCGTGTCGTATGTGCGACATATTGGTGGCAAATATTG